>NW_017309293.1:13016-76164 GCF_000935625.1 Nanorana parkeri
AAGCCCCTGACGGGCCTTTGGTGTGTCCTACCTATGTAAGAATGTTATGTCTATGCAAGTTTCTCAGCCCTTGCGGGCCATTGTCGACACCCATTGTACCCTGCTTGTTTTATGTAAAAAGGAAAAAATCTCTTCTAAATAAAGAATTTACAAAAAAATAT
Source organism: Nanorana parkeri (assembly GCF_000935625.1). Classification (NCBI taxonomy): domain Eukaryota; kingdom Metazoa; phylum Chordata; class Amphibia; order Anura; family Dicroglossidae; genus Nanorana; species Nanorana parkeri. The sequence goes on from NW_017309293.1 coordinate 13,178, forward strand.
ATATATACACACACACATATATATACACACACACTATATTGCCAAAAGTATTGGGATGCCTGCCTTTACATACACATGAACTTTAATGGCATCACAGTCTTAGTCTGTAGGGTTCAATATTGAGTTGGCCCACCCTTTGCAGCTATAACAGCTTCAACTCTTCTGGGAAGGCTGTCCACAAGGTTAAGGAGTGTGTCTATGGGAATGTTTGACCATTCTTCCAGAAACACATTTGTGTGGTCAAGTACTGATGTTGGACGAGAAGGCCTGGCTCACAGTCTTCGCTCTAATTCATCCCAAAGGTGTTGTATCGGGTTGAGGTCAGGACTCTGTGCAGGCCAGTCAAATTCCTCCACCCCAAACTCGCTCATCCATGTTTTTACTTCATGGACCTTGCTTTGTGCACTGGTGTGCAGTCATGTTGGACAGGAAGGGGTCATCCCCAAACTGTTCCCACAAAGTTGGGAGCATGATATTGTCTTGGTATGCTGATGCCTTAAGATTTATCATCCAAGGCTTCCAAGCTGCCAGAGAATTCCCCAAATGTTCACATCAGACAAAAAGTTTTCTTTAACTCTTGGCGCTAATGACTGCCAGCTGAACGATCCACTTGCTGTTGCATACTTAAAGTTATCAAGAGTTTATCACAGTTTTTCACACAGACTTGAGGGGCTGCTCATCAAAGGCTCTGGGGCTTCCACCACGAACATAGAAAACAAAAGGGAACAGGGCACCACCTCCGTGTGTAAAATTGTTTATTAGGATAAATAAAACAAGGGATAAAAGTACTCACAAGCAAACTTTTTCATCAGGCTTTAACAACAAACAAGAGACCACACTGTCTGTTATCCCAACATGGTATCACCCCGACTATATAGCACGGTAGCCTCTGGTCACATCACCATCCACCGGCCGCAGTCAGCCAAGATTGACGCGTTTCTGGGGCAAGCCCCCTTCATCAGAATCATAGCTTACTTTCCCTGAGAGTGGGGTATAAAACTGGAAACCGACCAATAAGAGAAAAATTCTTCATTATGACTAGTCTTACAGTGATTGGCTCTACTGCAGCATTACAAGGGATTTGCTATTATACGGCTGTATATGCCGCCCAATGATCACACAGCCTCTGGCTAATTAATGCATCAGTCCAACATTCAATTCCTGTGGAAATTTCCAATGCATGGGGCGATCTTATATTATGAGCTAAGCAGCACTTCAAACTTAGCACTGCTTATTACTCGGCAATATGCATCCAATCTACCCACCTCTCTCAAGAAAAATGGAATAAGAAGTGAACAATATAGTTCATAATACATATAACATTGGTGATTGCACCATCATAGATAAATTGAATAAAGAATTGAACATAAAAATAATTTATATATCAATTGTAACAAAACTTTTTAAAAAAACAATAAAATGTCCCTACATAAGGCTGTCCAATACAACACTCAGGTGGCTGGATCGACTGTGCGACCAGGCCGCAATATCCCCGCCGCTGCCGCGTCACTAGGCCTCAGTTCGGGGGCTCGAACACAGTCTCTCTGGTCCAGCAGATGAACATCAGTCTTTCAGAGTACTGCTGTACAGAGACTGTGTGTCCCAATCTGCCAGTGGCAACCACACGGCTCGGTTACATACAGTCCTAATTCACACAGTGCCACACAGTCTTGCACTCTTCAGATGCCTGAGTCAGACTGAGTGTGCTCAGTAGCTGCAGTTCATAGCCCCCCTCCTTCCTCTCGCACAGCATCCTGGGAGTTGCAGTTCCAAAGAGCTCTATTAGCAATGTTCCATTGTCAGCTCTGCACTTCAATCCCCATAAGTCTCCGCCTCATATGACACACAGAGGCAAGTTAACTGTTTACAGTCAGAAACACAAATCTCTATAGTAGCACATATCTACATCTATATAGGGGCTACATACTCCCCCTACTGAGACCTTTGGGTTTCCCAAAGAACAATTTGAACAGCAAATAGTTATAATAAGGATCCACTGTGGCGGACATCATTTAAAACACTCTTTTAAACAATTACACTAGGTATAACTACACCTAATTAACCACATTGCTCAATAAAAGCGGAGGATAAAGGGCATCTTACCCAAGGTGTGTTGATGGCCTGGGCTGGGCATAATTTAACTCTTAGTTCTGCAGGTAAAGTATTCACTTCAGGTGATCTTTGCACTGTAGTAATGGCCTCTTCAGTACTATGACCGAGTGTATCATAGGTAAGTCTCTGTGGTGGTCGCACCAGCCGTTTAGACCTTGACTCAAGAAGCCAGGATGGACCTTCATCAGGTGAGGCGAACACTGAGTAGACTCTATTCCTTCTTTCTCTTCAGGAACATCTGGACAGACCTGAGGTATGAATTCAGAAGCCTCTGGCCTTAATGTGACATTAAAGTATACATTTTTTTCCCTCCCCCCATGTTAATGTCAGCACTTACCTTAAATGATTATGTCTCTTAATCTGATCTTCTTCTTCTTTCCTGATGTTTTCATCTGTCCCTCTAGCGGTGCGGCAGCTCTCCGATCCAGCGCTGACTCCTCTCTGCTTGCTGGCACTTCTGATCCCACAGTGTCTGCATGCGGGTGCACGCGTCCATAGACTCACCTTGTGTCTCTGCTCGTCTCCCGGCCGAGAATCCGAACTGCGCATGCGCCCGCCCCAAGATGCTTTGCGGCCACCCGAACAGTTTCGTTTTCTCGGGCGGGAGTGCGCACCGAAAACAAGGTAAGTTTAAACCGCTGTTAAAGCGGGCTTTTTTTAAACTGTTTGCCTATATCTACTGCTTGATAGCAGTAGATATAAGTAAAAAAATGGGAGGGTTTAGAACCCCTTTAAAGCACTAGGATTTGGTTCAGGATCGGTGACACTTTGAGTGGCTATAGAGCAGTGATGGCGAACCTTTTTGAACCCGAGTGCCCAAACTGCGACGCAAAATCAATTTATTTATCTCAAAGTGCCAGCGCTGAAAATAAGTATAGTATTGTATTGCAGTTTGGGCGCTGGGCTTTAAAAAACATTCAACATCACATGCTTTAAGCAAAATAGGGAAACACATATTCAAGCATTTATACACTCAATAAAACACACATCACACACTTATAAAAAGAAACCACACATACATAGATATCACACACATTAGAAACACGCACACATCGCACACGTAATGAAACACACACATTAAAAACACACACATCAAAAAAAATATTTGTAATTTAATTGGAATTTTTTTTTAACTCTTGGGGGGGCTTTGGGAAATATTAGAGGTCTAAACAGCCCCTGATGGCACGCGTGCCATAGGTTTGCCACCGCTGCTATAGAGAATCAGTAGGCCACGTCCAATTCAGGCACATATCCTCTTCATCACTGTCACTTTCACTATCCCTCTCTGGCATCAATCTTTGGGACTGGTAACTGGGGCTCTCTGGGAAGCACGTGGGTAGGCACAAAAAGTTCCTCACTGACAGGCATGCGAACAGCTTCATTAAATGACAGCAAGTGTTTTCTGTGCCAGTTCTTCAAAGGTCCTTCTCTTCCTTCAGGTCGAATCTGATACACTGGGAGACCTGGTAATTGTCTGCAGACAATATAGACTTGTGAACTCCACCTGTCAGCTAGTTTATGTCTAGCAGCAGGTCCTAGATTCCTCAGTAGTACTCTGTCTCCTGGTTGAAGACTTTGAACTCGTACCCTCAGGTCATAATTCCTCTTATTTCGCTGTTCTCTGCCTTCTGCGAAACAACGGGCCCTCTCATAGGCAGACACCAAATTTCTTCTAAGCCGCTCCACATAGCCTCTGTGAGTGGCAACAGAAGTTTGATCTGCGGACAAGCCGAATGCTATATCTACAGGCAATCAAGCTTCTCTTCCGAATATGAGTCGATAGGGCGAATATCCAGTTGCATCATTTTCTGTGCAATTGTAAGCATGAACAATAGTAGAGATATGCCGACTCCAATGTTGCTTCTCTTCAGTGGGCAGAGTCCCCAGCATATTAAGTAGGGTACGGTTACATCGTTTTGGCTGTGCATCCCCTTGAGGGTGATACGGAGTAGTCCTGGACTTCTGGATCTGTAACCGACTTAACAGTTGCTTGATGAGTCTACTCTCAAAGTCTCGACCCTGATCAGAGTGGATTCTCTGAGGCAACCCTTAGTGGACAAGAACTTTTCCACTAACACTTTAGCCACAGTGGCAGCTCTTTGATCTCTGGTGGGGTAGGCCTGAGCATAGCTAGTTAAGTGGTCAGTCACCACCAAGATATTTCCTTGTCCACTGGTGTCAGGCTCCAGACACAGGAAATCAATGCATACTAGGTCCATGGGACCTTGACTTTGAAGGTGGCTCATTAGAGCAGTTCGGTTAGGTAAAGTCTTTCTCTGAATGCAGCGCAAACAATAGTGGCAATAGCTCTCTGTCTCACTCCTCATATAAGGCCAGTAGAATCGATCTCAAACTAATTTAAAAGTTCTATCAGATCCCAGATGACCGTGTTCGTCATGCAAAGCCTTAAACACACTTTTTCTATGTTGTTCAGGGTAGAACAGTTGCAAGCGTTCTTCCACACCATCAGAAGGGCCCCTTCGGTAGCCCACTCCTTGCTGAAGGCGCATTCTGTCCCATTCTTTGTGAATCAACTTAGCTTCCTTAGGATAACTGGTCCACAGCAACTCCCTATTGTTACTCCTCAATGCCTTCAGAGTCAGTGCAATCAGGGAATCTTTAGCTTGCTCTTCTCTCAGCTCTTTCTGACTGAAAGTGGGGAGTTCTGGACTTCTAAATTGAGCTGGGTTGCAGTACACTTTAGGGATACCAGCAGCCATCATGTCAATTGCTTCTGCTCCAATGGCTCCTCGTTTTCAGTGTTCAACTCCTTGACACAGCGCCTGAACCCCCCCGAGGTCAGATGAGCCCATTCTCCTCTTGGGTCAGAATCATAAGGCCTTCGGGATAAGGCATCCGCATCCCTATTCCCAGCTCCTGGTCGATACTTCAGGCTAAACTGAACCCGGATAGAGCAGCTAACCACCTATGTCCAGTGGCATCCAACTTGTATGTAGTCAGTAGGTATTCAGCGGATTATTGTCAGTCTTGACTACAAATTCTGCCCCGTACAGGTAGTCTTTTAATTTATCCACTACCGCCCACTTCAAGGCAAGAAATTCCAGTTTATGGGTAGGATAGTTTTTCTCAGAGGGAGTCAGACTTCGACTCACATAGGCCACAGGACGTAACAATCCACTGTGCTCCTGATACAGTATTCCTCCTAAACCCTCTCTACTGGTGTCAACATGTAGTTCATACGGTTTGGTGACGTCAGCATAAGCCAGTATGCTTTGGTTAGGCTCTTCAATTTCAAAAAGGCGTTTTCACACTGTCCAATCCATTCTGCCACAATGGACTCTCTAGACTTCCTGGGTCCTTGAACCTTGGCTTTCGGCCAGGACACTTGGATTCACCCTCTCCTCCATCTTTCAGCAGCTCATTCAGAGGTTGGGACATCTTGGCAAATCCCTCTACGAATCTTCGGCAATAAGAACAAAATAACAGAAAGGATCGAAGTTCAGTAACAGTTCGAGGCCTTGGCCATGTTGCTACTGCTTTTAATTTCTTAGGATCAGTGGCTACCCCATTTGCAGTGACCACATGTCCCAGATAGGTGACTGAGGGTAGACAAAACTGACATTTCCCAAGGGAGAGCTTTAGTCCCTCTTCGTGAAGTCGGTTAAGAACCTTTTCTAGGCGTTTCTCATGCTCTTCTAGGGTCATTCCGAAGACTATTAGGTCATCTAGGTACACGAGCACCTCTATTAGGTTCATGTCTCCCACATTCTTCTCCATTAGCCGCTGAAAGGTTGCAGGAGCTCATGTCAAACCTTGAGGCATTCTGTTGAACTCAAAGAATCCTAATGAGCAGATAAAAGCAGTTTTCTCTTTATCTTCCCAATGCATGGGAATCTGGTGATAGCCACTTCTCAAGTCCAGCACACTGAATCATTTGGCTCCAGACAAACACTGCAAGGCATCCTCTATCCAAGGAGTGGTGTATTGGTCGGGTGTGGTTCTTCTGTTAAGTGTGCGATAGTCGATACACAGGCGAGGCGAACCACCACAATGGGAGAGGCATAAGGGCTCCTGGACTCTTGTATTATCGCAGTCCCCTGCAACTCAGCCAGTTGCTCTCCGAGGTCATCCAGGTCCCCAATGGGATCCGTCTTGATCAATCTCAAAATGGTTTATCTTCTTGTAGCCGGATACGATGTCGGGTACTTCTTGCACAACCCACATCAAACTCATCTTTGGAAAACAGCTCTCGCCATCTAAGCAGCTGAGACTGTAACCGCTCCTTCCATTCAGATGAGACAGGAGCATCTTTGGGGGAAAAAAACGTTCAGACGGAATTTAATTCTTCACTCCCCCCACTGAATCAGTGGGTGAGAGGGGTGTGACTGACACCACCTGCTCGAGAGGCATCTTCGCTCTCAGAGTCACAGGGGAATCCGAGACATTACACACGTTTACCAACTGTGACGATTCCCCTCGGGGACAGGCCGCCTCGGTCCTGCCGGCTTCCATGACGGCCGCTCCGCGTTCCACTGGAACGTGGAAGCCGCTCGACTTTCTGGTTGTGACGCGAGCGGCTTGCGTTCCGCGGTGGAACGCGGAAGTCACTCGTTCCGGCCGGCGCCTCCTCCCACATCCTGCAGCTATTTAAAGCCCCAGCTGAAGCAGCATGGCGTTCAACAATTGGGCTCTGAACGCCTGCTGACTACTGAACCCCGCATCACTGGACTTTGACTCTTCAAGTGCCTGACCACCATCCAGCTGGACCCACACCCTGTACCACGCTACTCTGCCACCCCTCCAAAACAGCAAGTATCGCTCCACTGGGAGCCTATTACAAACTGTCAGCTGCCATACCCATACAAGATTGTGCTGCTTTTTACAATTGATACCTGTTTGTGGGGAGAATCTATTGTTTATTGGGACACCAGTTTAGTCATACTACATCAGCAAGAAGATAAGTCCACCTTGATCCCTATACCATAACCTTAGATGGTGCTATGAGGAAATAGCCCATTTAATATTTCTGTTTAACCCCTGGCTATGATGCAAGAGTCTCAAACTGCCCCTTAAGACTGGGAGTGACGCCTGAGACTCACGCCTGAGAAGCCAAATATCCATAAAACGCCATTATATCCCCTCCGCAGTTGCGCTCCCGTGCTATCGCTTACAGTAGACGTGACAGAATTGTTGAACCCCTTTTCAAAAAAGGAAAGAAATGGAGCCAGTGGAGTTGGCTAGACACCTGGTTACCTTATCCCAAAGGGTGGAGACCTTGACCACCTCCATGCAGGACCTCCAACTTGAGAACCAGAGGTTGCGCACCTTGGTCCACCAAAACGCAGACGCAGCTCGGGGTCGTGAGAGTCCCGAACCCAAAGTTTGCGCCCCGGAGCCTTTCTCGGGGGAAAGAAAGGACTTCAGACAATTTATCAGTTCCTGTAGATTGCTATTCGACCTACGCCCTAGGACCTACCACAACGACCGCATAAAGGTCATGACCCTGATCTCCTACCTAAAGGGGGAACCAAGCAGAGCAGAGACCTACCTTCAAGAGGACGATGACTTGCTGGATTCCTTCCCCCAGTTCCTGGAGGCGATGGGCCTCCTGTATGTGGATGCCAGCAAACAATTAACTGCTTAAACAGCGATAAGGGGCCTCAAGCAAGGTAGAAGACCGGTTAAGGACTATATAGCTGAATTCAAGAGATGGGCCAGAGAAACGGAGTGGAACAACATCAGCCTCAGAAATCAGTTACGCCTCGGCCTCTCCGAGGCTTTGAAAGATGAGCTTGCCCGTGATGCACTGCCCCACTCCCTGGATGAGTCAATTCATCGCTCCGTGACTATCGATCGACGTCTTTGGGAAAGAAAGCGGAAAGGGTCTACAGCAACCCCCCTCCCTTTAGAAGACCTCGATCACCTCAGAGGCCATGGAGGTCGGAGCGTTAAGGATACCGGGGCCAGCGGTAACTTCATTGATCAAACCCTCGTACAGCTGAATAAAATACCGCACGTGTTAAAGCAAAAACAGGTGTCAGTGAGTTTCCTTGGCGGGTCTACTTCAGCTTCTGGGCCAATTACATCCCACACTCAGCCACTGTTGGTGACCTGTGGAGAGGGGCATACCGAATACCTTGTGTTTGATGTGATTCCCTCTCCGATTTTCCCCATAGTGTTGGGCTTGCCCTGGGTGACTCTCCACCAGCCCACTATACTGTGGTCGGGGGGAACAGTTCTGTTGCAGTCTCCTTACTGTACAGAGACATGTTACCCTGTCTCGGCCATCATGCTGAGCACGTCAGAGAACCCACCACCTTATCTTCTTGAGTTCTCTGACGTCTTCAGCAAACAGTTGGCAGAGACGTTACCGCCTCATAGGCCCTATGACTGCCCCATCGACCTATTTCCGGGCAGTCCCATCCCTTCCGGACGTGTTTATCCTCTCTCACAACCGGAATTAGTGCACCTAAAGTCATACCTGGATGACAATCTCAAGAAAGGGTTCATCAGACCATCCACCTCCCCTGCTAGTGCAGGGATGTTCTTCGTGAAAAATAAAGATGGTACCTTGTGGCCCATAATCGACTACCGGGGGCTCAACAAGATAACCGGTAAAAACCGGTACCCTCTCCCTCTTATCCCCGAACTCATCGAGAGGTTACAGACTGCCCGAATCTATACCAAACTGGATCTCCGAGGAGCGTACAATCTCATACGGATTCGGGCAGGAGACGAGTGGAAAACCGCATTCAAGACTAGATACGGTCTTTTCGAGTACACTGTGATGCCTTTTGGGTTGTGTAATGCCCCTGCCACCTTTCAACATTTTGTGAATGACATCTTCAGGGACCTATTAGACGTCTGTGTCATTATCTACCTGGATGACATCCTAGTGTACTCGAGCTGTCCAGTAGAGCATCGAAAACATGTCCGATGGGTTGTGGCACGCCTCCGCGCCCACTCATTGTACGTCAAGCTGGAGAAATGTGTTTTCGAACAGTCGGCTATATCCTTCCTAGGGTACAATATCACCCCTGACGGCATCCAAATGGACCAGTCTAAAGTCAAATGCATTCTCGAGTGGCCGGTTCCCAGCTCCAGGAAGGCACTCCAAAGATTCCTGGGGTTCTTGAATTACTACCGGAAGTTCATAAAAAACTTCTCCGAGATTGTCAAACCCCTGGCAAGGCTAACCAGTCACACGATACCCTACTCCTGGAGCAGGGAGACCCAGGAAGCGTTCGATAACCTCAAACTAAGATTTACCACCGCTCCTATTCTCCAACTACCAGACCCCGAATTCCACTACGTTCTAGAGGTGGATGCCTCTCACCTCGCCCCGGGGGCCATCCTCTCGCAGCATCCATTACACGCGGAGCCTCTGCATCCAGTTGGCTTTTTTCTCTCGAACCTTGAACCCAGCCGAGAAAAATTATCCCATCGGTGAGAAAGAACTACTGAAATACAATAGTGAATTGTTGCCTCAGTGGTCTCCAGGTGTAACCTCTCCCCCTTTAGGTTATAACCATTTGTAACTACATATAGAAAAGTGGGTTTTTTTGAGAGGTATAACACCAAAACTTGATTTAATCAATATATAAAAGAATTTTTATTGTACATACATTCAATATAAAAGTAAAAATATGTATACATTTCATTGCGGTACAGTCTAAATCAATAACATCTTGTACATGATTAAAAACCAGTTGCATCCTAGCTCCAATTCATCTTGTTAGTCATACATATTTGGTTGGGAAATCCATATATCCAGTCCCTACGCGTTTCACATACTGCTTCCTCAGGGGACCATGGATCTATCTGATACAAAAAAAAATTAATCTTCAATAGGTTGGTCTAGGTAATGCAATACATAAACCCATTCTAAGATTTCCACACCGGAAGAATTGTGCTCTTGGCGGCTCCGCCGGACAGAGGGACACCCATCACCATCATCACCCCCACACCCAGTCACCTCTCACTTACCACCCAGTGGGATTTCTGGATGCGAGCAGGATTCCCCAGACCGATTGTAGACAGGGATAGTAAAATCCCAAAGTAACCACTACGTCCGGGGGTCAATAAGGGGACCCTGGGGCCACAGGAGAGGACCAATGGGTGGGTGAGTTGTGGATGTTAGAACAGGGAGTCAGTTACATTGGGGACCTTTGGACCTTGATGGTGTTTGTAGATGGAGTGGAGCGTATATTGGAGAGTAGACATGAATTATATTAAAAACGATTCAAACCACTAGAAATTAAGCCATTTGAACCCATGGGTCACCATCAGCTTGCTCCATGCAGGGGGCTGACTGAGGGTGGAGGCACGGGTTAGGCATCCCGTGGCACCATAGCACCGGCGGACCCCAAACACCAATGCGCGGGGTTCTCGCGCATGCGCAGTCGAGGTCCACACCGCGGACGGGTGTCTAAACACACACAGGTGTTGGGCGCCATGTCAGCGGTGGGGGCTACTTAAGAGGGTATGGCGGGGGAGATGAACAGTGGAGGTGAGACGCAGGTGCAAGGATCTAGGATTGGAGCGACACACAAACTGACGGACGGGACATACAGGCTAGACACTCTGAATCCTTTCTACCTGGAAGGGGAAGGAATGTGGACAACCTTAAATATAAGAGGGATAGATGATAGGGCAATGCTACCAGCGATGGATAACCTCCCGTCAAAACATATAAGGGAATGAGTGGAGCTACAGATGGATAACACTTTTTTGTGGGAGGTTGTTTTAAGGGGGAGGTTGTTGTTGTTGTTTTTATTTTTTGCTTTGCTGTGCTGTGCTAATGAATGTGATTTGGCCTCATGTGAGGTATTAAATGTGTGTGCAGGGAGAAATATATAAATAAATAAATCAAAAATAAACACAAAAAAGAGAACTATGGGGACACTAAAATGGGCACACCATAGGGAAACAAGTATTTAGAGTAAACGAATATAACACTGGTTAATAGGTGCATGTTCCACCCACACCCAGGCTATTTGTTCACCTGAACTCACTATTATGATCATTTTTTGACAATATACACTTACAGTATCAAATACAAATGTATATGGAGGGAACACTGAAAGGGGTATATACCCCTTCCCCTATTTACCAACCTTCACACAGAATTAATCACTGCAATATTTTTTTTTCTTTTCTATTATATATATTTTCACATACATCTTTGGTTTATATAATTTCACTTATATTCACTCTCATTAGGAGGTTTCTCTTAGTGATGGGGACATCATTAAAGAGAAAAATATGTGTTTACAGGGAAGGTATACGGGTCCACTAGGGGAGATAGGAGAATGAAAGGTCATCTTGGGGTATCTATCCACATGGTACCTACAAATATGGATACACACACACACATATATGTGAATGTAAACATGCACGGCAAGATGCATGGTTTCCCACACATAAACCTAATAGCGCAATTAATTTTTCAGTACAGGCGACCCTCCAAAAACTGTTCGATCCTGAAGCGTCCTCTCCTGTGGCCCCAGGGTCCCCTTACTGACCCCCGGACGTAGTGGTTACTTTGGGATTTTACTATCCCTGTCCACAATCGGTCTGGGGAATCCTGCTCGCATCCAGAAATCCCACTGGGTGGTAAGTGAGAGGTGACTGGGTGTGGGGGTGATGATGGTGATGGGTGTCCCTCTGTCCGGCGGAGCCGCCAAGAGCACAATTCTTCCGGTGTGGAAATCTTAGAATGGGTTTATGTATTGCATTACCTAGACCAACCTATTGAAGATTAAATAATTTTGTATCAGATGGATCCATGGTCCCCTGAGGAAGCAGTATGCGAAACGCGTAGGGACTGGATATATGGATTTCCCAACCAAATATGTATGACTAACAAGATGAATTGGAGCTAGGATGCAACTGGTTATTAATCATGTACAAGATGTTATTGATTTAGACTGCACCGCAATGAAATGTATACATGTTTTTACTTTTATATTGAATAATACAGTACAATAAAAATTCTTTTATATATTGATTAAATCAAGTTTTGGTGTTTTACCTCTCAAAAACCCCCCACTTTTCTATATGCAGTGAGAAAGAACTACTGGCCATTAAAGACGCCTTGCTAAATTGGAGGCACCTCCTGGAAGGAACCAAACACCCAATTACCATTCTCACAGACCACCGCAACCTCCAGTTCCTCCGAACCTGTAAGACGATGTCTGGCCGTCAAGTCAGATGGAGCCTTCTGTTTGACCGCTTCAACTTCCACATCTCCTATCGTCCTGGATCGAGAAAAGGGAAAGGGGATCCACAGTCACGCATTACGGAAGAAGGGGCAGATCCCGATCAGCCTGCCTTTCTTATTCCCCCTGAGCGTTTCCTTGGACTCACCACTCAGTTCACACAGAGGCTAAAAAAGGCCCTTTCCACCAGAGACTCCCCTCTTCCCGCTGGGCTCTCTCAAGGAGAAGATGGTCTATCCTTCAAAGGAGAGAGGTTATACGTACCACCCACGATGCAAACCTCTGTACTCCGCCTCTTGCACGATAACCCTATAGCCGGGCACCCGGGAGTTTCTAAAACAGTAGATCTTGTCAAACGGAGTTTTTGGTGGCCAGGCATGACCAACACCATCTACAACTACGTAGTCACTTGCGAGGTATGTGCTGCAACTAAACACCAGCGTAGACCACCATATGGACTCTTAACTCCCCTCGCCATACCAAAACGGCCATGGGAGGCCATCTCCATCGACTTCATTGTGGACCTCCCCCATTCAGGGGGGTGCAATACAATTATGGTCACGGTTGACCGGTTGACGAAGATGGCACACTTCACCCCCTTGAAGAAACTGCCTACCTCCAAAGAGACTGCTCACGCTTTCGTTGGCCAGATCCTCAGATTACATGGCCTACCAAACCAGATTGTATCCGACAGAGGGAGCCAATTTGTCTCTAAGTTCTGGAAGGCCCTATGCCAGACGCCCAGATAGATCACAGGATGTCCACCGCCTATCACCCTCAAACCAATGGGCAGACAGAAAGAACAAATCAGTGTTTGGAGCAATATCTCAGATGTTATTGCACCCATCTCCAGGACGACTGGTATGACCTCCTCCCACTCGCTGAATTTACCCATAATAACGCCACCAACTCATCCACTAGACATACTCCTTTTTACGCCAATTACGGATTCCACCCACACAGCCTACCCGCCTCTTACACACCAACCAATGTTCCCTCCGTACAGGATTACCTAACATCTCTAGAGAAAACCTCTGAATCCCTACAAGCTACCCTGAAAACAGCTCAGGAGAGGCAGAAAAGGTTTTACGACACGCGCCGGACTAACCCTCCCACCTACGCAGTGGGCGACAAAGTCTGGCTATCCACAAAAAACCTACGGGTCAGCGTACCCTCTTACAAACTGGGCCGACAGTTCGTCGGGCCTTTCTCCATTGAGAGGGTCCTAAGTCCGAACGCGGTTCGTCTCCTTCCTTCCGACTGGAGAGTCCATCCGACCTTTCATGTCTCCCTGCTCAAACCCTTCAGGCCGAACCCGTTCCCGGACAGAACACCTCCACCCACTCCTCCTATTGAGGTACGGGGCGAAACTGAATACGAGGTCGAGAAGATACTGGATTCCCGCAAAAAGGGCTCATCCCTCCAGTACCTCGTACGCTGGAAGGGGTGCGGTCCGTCCGACGATTCCTGGGAGGACTCCCAGGATGTACATTCCCCCCGGCTAACTAGAGCTTTCCATACGGCTATTTAAAGCCCCAGCTGAAGCAGCATGGCGTTCAACAATTGGGCTCTGAACGCCTGCTGACTACTGAACCCCGCATCACTGTACTTTATCTCTTTTAGAAGTTGGTGTGGATCCACAGCACACCAACACACCTTTTAAAGGGGTTTTATAACAGTTTAATGACTAGAAACGCAAAAGTCATAATTTAGGGTACGTAATGGCTTGATAACAGGCTAAGGCAATCTGACACCCGGCAGCCCCGACTATCTATCATACACCTGCAAAGTCAGAATATCTCAGCTACTAACCTTAGATTAGATGCAATCAACGCTACTATCTCTACTTAATAGTATCTACCCAACTCTAAACTACTGGCCAGTAGTACTGTCCTATGCTAACCAACGTTGTTGCAATGGGCAAAGGCCTCTCACCACTTCCAGTGTCACTTTGGAAAAGGAGGATGGTTGTCTGCAGAAGGTGAACGTCCCTCTTTCCTCAGACCGACATCTGTGAAATGGGCGCAGTCATCTAGGGCCTCCTGCAGGACATCTCAGCTCGTCTAGGGTACTGGGCAATGATCTCCGTCCGCTCGGCTCCACTCATTCAGCTTGACATGCTGGATTACTCCGGTGGCTGGATCGGCCGTGTGACCAGGCCGCAATATCCCCGCCGTTGCCGCGTCACTAGGCCTCAGTTCTGGTGCTCGAACACAGTCTCTCTGGTCCAGCAGATGAACATCAGTCTTTCAGAGTACTGCTGTACACAGTCTGTGTGTCCCAATCTGTCGGTGGCAACCACACAGCTCGGTTACATGCAGTCCTAATTCACACAGTGCCACACAGACCTGCACTCTTCAGATCCCTGAGTCAGACTGAGCGCACTCAGTAGCTGCAGTTCATAGCCCCCCTCCTTCCTCTCGCACAGCATCCTGAGAGTTGCAGTTCCAAAGAGCTCTATTAGCAATGTTCCAGTGTCAGCACTGCACTGAAATCCCCATAAATCTCCGCCTCATATGACACACAGAGGCAAGTTAACTTTTCACAGTCAGAAACACAAATCTCTATAGTAGCACATATCTACATCTATGTAGGGGCTACATCACTTTGCTGCAACGAACGAACAAAATGAAAACGAACCGACAATTCGTACAGACTACCGCTAACGAATTTCGTCTGAATCCGAATTCCGAAAGCAATTGACTTTCGGACCCGAATCCCATCCCGAAATAACGCAAAATCCGAACGAAAACGAATGAATCAATGGCATCTATTGACGCATGAAACATAGCACAATGCATCAAAAAGCAACGTTTCGGGGGCTCACGGGATACCCTTCATCAGGCAAAATGAGTGATGCAAATGCAAGTGAAACCATGCGTTTGCACCACTCATTTTGACTGATGAAGGGGATCCTGTGAGACCGCGAAACGTTGCTTTTTGATGTATTGTGCTATGTTTCATGCGTCAATAAAGAGACGCCATTGATTCATTATTTGGAGTGCTGCTGTCTATGTTATCCTGTGATTATAGACGGTTGCCATCCGTCGACTGCTGCAGCACCCGTCTTTTATTAGGAACAGCGGTTTTGAGTGCGATGGGTTTGTGGACTGTGGTTGAACCTACTGTCCCATA
Source organism: Nanorana parkeri (assembly GCF_000935625.1). Classification (NCBI taxonomy): domain Eukaryota; kingdom Metazoa; phylum Chordata; class Amphibia; order Anura; family Dicroglossidae; genus Nanorana; species Nanorana parkeri. The sequence goes on from NW_017309293.1 coordinate 28,606, forward strand.
AACAATCACCATGGCAACCTTCCATAAACCTATACAGTATATACACTGTATGTTGTTTAAACTCTATGTTCATATTTTAGTGCTGACACAAAAATAATGATTAATGACCTAACCATTAATACTGTTGAGTTCATTATTTTTAAGTGCTTAACAATTGTAAAACCGAAGACTATAATAGATGTATTAAATGTATTTGTTTACACATTTAGCAAAACAGTATAATTAACAAATATATAACCTTTGGCATTTAATACTGTTTCAAAAAGTTCCATATAGCTGACAGTGAAAGAGTTAATTTTCCTCCATGAGCAGGAGTGGAGTCATTAGCCTGATGGAGGTGAACTGGTGATTAATCTTCCTTGTGCTTGCTGGCCAGGAGCTCTCAGTGGATCTGCTGGCAGCCTTTTGATTTCTGCAAGCTTCTGATCCTCCCCTGGAGTACAGATTCCTGCTGATGCTTGTGCTCCAACCCTTCAATCCCCAGTAAAATCCCACCTAGGGGCCAATGTGCTGCTATAGTGGAGACACACTCTGACAGTGTAGCTGAGTGAAGCACAGGCTTTTCTTCATGATACTTCTGTTGGGACTTATGTACTGAGCCTAAAACCTGCTTCAACAGACAGTACTGAGCCACCAAATACACACAGTATGAAAACACAAATATCTTAATAGTGTTGGAAATTGATGTTATTATAATTCACTGCCCAATTGTCCCTTCAGCACCAAGGGGATCCAATGGCAACTGGCAATATGTGGATTTATAAACCTAAATTTATATATATGACTTTGTAGAATTCTTTATGTTAGAACAATTAGAGGTTTGTAATATATTGTATATTAGCAACTATTAAAAAAAAGGGTTAAAACCCCAAAAATGATTTTTTTTTTTTTTTAGGTCAGGATACACCTGTCTGAATATGTTGCCATAATCTATAATAACAAAGGAAACTCATTTAAATTTAAGATATTTCACCAGTAGAATATATAAAACTAAAATGTAAGCAATGCACTTTAAATTGAAAAGGTTTTTTGATTGTTGCTTGCTAAAATATTTAAAATGTAAATAAGCACAGTAAAACCTTCTTAAAACAGAAGGTATTTACATGTCTCATTCCAACACAGACCACAAAAATAAGAGGATTATTCCACATTTTGGGACAGCGGGTGAGGCCATGCAAAACTAGACATCTGCGATTCGTTTCGTTCCGCTCGAAATTTGGACGAATTTTCGGACATTCGGATGTATCCGAATTCCGAATTACAGACATAACGAATGCAAACGAATTTCCATTTCTGAAATTCAGTAGCGGTAGTTCGAACGTTCGTTTCGTTTTCTGTTCTTATTCGTTTCTTATTCGTTTTTTATTCGTTTCGTTCGATGGAGCAAAGTGACATTAGAGAAGGAGAAAAATATTTTACCCCCCTCAAATGTCACGAACGAAACGAATAAGAAACGAATACGAAACGAATAAGAACAGAAAACGAAACGAACGTTCGACCTACCGCTACCGAATTTCGTCCGAATTCGGAATCCGAATTGACTTTCACACCCGAATCCCGAAAAACAAAATAACACAAATCCGAATTTAAAACGAAACAAAACTAAACAAATTTTTTGGCAGTGCACATGTCTATGCAAAACCATGCTTTTCAACTCAATGGCCAGATGCATATCCAGAACCGATGATTTATAGTGCAAATATATATTATAGCGCCATTTATTCCAAACTGCATACAGCTGTTTCAGGCTTTCACCATGGCCATCATCAATGAATTGTATGGAAACTAAGGCTTCAATGGAGCAGGGCTTGGGACTCAACTGGACAGTATAATCATACAGGTTATGGTGAGAAGCAATTAAAGCAATGAACAAATCTTGAATATCTCACTCTAGGTGGCAAGTATGGAGCCTAAATCCAACCAGAACTTGCTTTTATAGTCCTGGCTAAAGTGTTGAATGGAACCTATGTCAACACTTTACTGCTGTGCCTTGAAATGAAAACTTTCTCAACACTTTCTGTCTATTTGTGATGTGTCAGAACAGAAAAGGGGGAAAATCTACTGACTTCCTGTCTATTTGAAGAGTGTCAAATAGAATAAGAAGTGTGGGTGAACATCCCAATAATTAGAGTGCATTAGGTTTAGATTCTCTATCAGGATACCATTGTCGCTTTGCCCTTTGAGAGCAACTTTCTGCCCACTCCATTCAAAACTTAAAAAATATGTTTGGATTAAATTTTGACTTTGGTAAATATATTATGTGCCTAAGCCATGGGAGTGGTAATGGTCCCATGTAGAATATGTGGTCAACATTTGAGATTAGCATTGTGAAAAGGATGTAAAAAAACTATTATACACCTCTGTGTCATAAGCAAAGAGAAATACCATACCTACCAAACCTTTAGCTATATCAAACAGATTAAACAGAACAGGACCTTGTACAGAGCCTTGTGATACACCACTAGTGACTGTTTTCTGTTCTGTATGAACACCATTTACAACCACAACATGATATCTATCCTTTAGCCAACTGTGTATTCACTGAACCACTCAGGGGTACTAGTTTGTACAATTTTGTTTTGAGAACATTATGTGGGACTGTATCAAATGCTTTGCCAAAATCAATAAAGGCTATGTCCACATCACCACCCTGGTGCAAAACATTGGTGAAAAACTAAAAAAAATAAATTAGATTAGTCTGACATGATCTGCCCCCGATAAAGCCATGTTGCTTTGAGTCCAGCAAGTTGTGTATTTTTAAATGATCATTGATCTTTTTTTAAGTAGAGGTTCCATTAATGTTACTACAACAGATCTAGCGGGTTATTCACTAAGGAGCTGAATGATTAAGCCGAAGCTTTGGCTAATCCTGCAGCTCACTTCAGCCGCCGGAGCCCTTCGGTTTAACTGTATTCATGATAGCCCGAAGAGCAGCCAAAGAGCTCACCTGAGCCAAACGCATATGTTTCAGCTCGGCTGAGCAAAACACAAAGCCGAAGCAGGGAGAACCGTCTGAAGCATACTGCTCTCCAAGGCAAATGTAAACAAATAGGAAAAAAAACGAAAAAAAAAAACACACACACACACAACACAGCGTGCGGTCCCCCTTCCCATTCATATCAGACCCTTTAGATCTGGTAGGAATGTTAGGAGGGACTCCCCACAAAAAAAATAGCGTGGGGTTCCCCCCAAAAGTCAAGCCCTTTAGAGTGGGGTCAGCGTATGCTGAAGCACACCATGTGCAGAAGTTGCCAACTGTCTGCAGAGTCAATAGCTACCTCCAAACTTCATGTGGCCTTCAGATTGGCACAACAACAGTGCGTAGAGAGCTCCATGGAATAGGTTTCCATGGCTGAGCAGCTGCATCCAAGCCTTACAAGTGCAATGCAAAGCGTCGGATGCAGTGGTGTAAAGCACACCGCTACTGGACTCTAGAGAAGTGGAGACGTGTTCTCTGGAGTGACGAATCATGCTTCTCTGCCTGGCAATCTGATGGACGTGTCTGGGTTTGGCGGTTGCCAGGAGAACGGTACTTGCCTGACTGCACTTTGCCAAGTGTAAAGTTTGGTGGAGGGGGGATTATGGTGTGGGGTTGTTTTTTAGGGGTTGGGTTTGGCCCCTTAGTTCCAGTGAAAGTAAATCATGTAGTGTCATACACTAGATGACGCAGCTTATCGAAGTTTGCCTTTTTGAGTTTTAGCATTCTTATCACACCAACACACTTCTCTTTTCTGTACCCAACATTAAAAGTAATCCCCCTGTGATCACTGTTACCCAATGTATCCCTAATCGCTATGTCTGCAACTAGGTTGGCATAATTGGAAATTATTAAATCTACGAGTCAGAACAGCATTCTTCCTGGTTGGGCCCTCAACCATCTGATCCATGAATTTGTCCCAAAACAGGTTCAGAAAACGGCCAGCCTTTCTAGAATGAGAGGTTCCATTTGACCAATCAATGTCCGGATAATTGAAGTCACCCATTATAACAACATTTCCCTGCTTACCAGCTATTTTTATTCGGGAATGTAGGTGAGCCTCCTCCTCTTCCCCTATGTTCAGGGGTTTATAACACAAACCCACAATTAGTTTACGACTAGTATCAGTATTATCTAGTTCTAGCCACAAAGACTCAACCCCATCGCATCTCTCTGTCATGAGGTCATCTCATAAGTGCACAGTTAGATTGTTTTTTTACATGCATACCCCTCCCCCCCTTGTACCAGCCCTGTCCTTTCTGAACAGGTTGTACCCTTATACATTGGTTGCCGAGTCATGTGAGCTGTCTAGCCAAGTTTCTGTTATTCCCCCTATATCGAAGTCCTCTTTGAGTAGCATAAGTTCAAGCTCCTTTAATTTGTTTGCTAGACTTCTAGCATTTGTGTACATACCTTTTAGTTTGGAACTAGTGGTTTGGGTTTTATTATTACTCATTTCTGGAGCTCAACTACTTTGTTTATTAGACCTTGGACCTTGGTATGGTTGATATATTACTAATTAGATTGACTGGAGTGATTAGATTGATTAGATTCACTGGAGTGAGTCCTCTGTTCCCCTTTGTATTACTGCCCTCTATTTTAATTGTCCCTGTAGTTAATTGTTCTATGCTTATTATATCCATTTTTATTCCCCCCTATCATCTATTTTAAAAGCTCCTCGAGTCTTTTAACCATTTTCTCCTCCAAAAGTGCTGCAACTTCCCCATTTAGATGCAGCCCATCTCCGTTATAGAGCCGGTCACCGACTAAGTCAGCGCAGTTCTCCATGAACCCAAAGCCCTCTTTCTGACACCAGCTCCGCAGCCACTTGTTCAGTTCTCTCAACTCCCGCTGTCTCTTTGGAGCAGCCTGTGGCACAGACAGTACCTCAGAAAATACTACCTAGCACCTAAGTCTCTGAATTCGCTTTTTAGGACACTCCATTTGCCTCCTTTGTTGTCATTGGTGCAGATGTGCACCATGACAGCTGGGTCATGTCCAACCCCATCCAGTAACCTGTCCATTTGTTCCGCAATGTGTTGAACACGAGCCCCCGGTAAGCAACAGACTGTTCGACACTCACGGTCCCGATTGCAGATTACCCTGCCTGTCCGTCTGATAATAAAATCCCCCACCACTAAAATCTGTCTTTCCTGTCCCTCCATCCTGCTCCCATCCTTGTCCCTCCATCCTGCTCCCATCCTTACTGAAGCAGTCACTCCTGCAGATAGGGGAAGTGTCCTGCTCCAGCAATGTCACCCCTGAACTAATATCCCCAACATCCTGCAACCTGGCACATTTATTGGGGTGTATCAGTTCAGGACTGACCTCTCTCACACTCTTCCTTCTACCCCGCCTTCTAACAGTAACCCTGCTACACACCTCAGGATCCTGTTCCTCCATACCCCCTCCTCCTCTATACCACCCTCCACCAGAACCTGATGAGTCAGAGCCAGACTCCTTTTCATGTTGTTTATACTTCACAGTGTTGCCAGTTTATTGTTTAGATTCAGGATCTGGGCTTCCACAAAAACAACTAGCTCACATCTGGCACAAGAGTATTGTCCCTCAAAATGCATGCTCAAGAAACAAATACATAGAAGTTTAGTAGATTTAGAACCAACACACCACAAGGGCCAAATCATATACCAAAACTCACTTCAAACCCACAGCCGGCAATTGTAATTCCATTACAATAGCTTTCATCAACCCAGTTCGAAAAACAATGTCCCCAAATGACAATTCAGCAGACTTAAAAAGAATTGTACCAAAAATGCGGATTACCTCTCACAGAGCTCCCATCTAACCAATAAATTCTTAGAAAAGGGCTAGCCAAAAGCACTCATCACTGCATCTCTGGATTTGTTCACTGAACCAGCCACCTCTCATAAAAAGCAGAAACACCCCACTGACCAAACCAACAAGGTTAGATTTATCTATAAAGAAATAAAGGTAAGGAACAGTTCTTGAATAGACCACCTTATCAGTTCTAACAAAGCTTAATATGTTTATAGTTGCTGAAATGAAATGTCCTTGGATCAACATGCTCTCAGAGGCAGGCAGACTGATGGAGAGATCTGGCTGCTAGAACAAGCTTTACATCAACACTGCTGCAAATGTCTTTGGTCAGGAGGTTCTGGCGGCTGAAGGTACAGGCCCCCCTACCGTATGTGCATCCCTGCATTGACTGCAACAAAGTCCACTCTAGTGACTGGAGCTTGTACAGAGGCTGTGCACACTTGCAGTATGCTCACCCCTGGCGGCCTGCACACTAGATTTAGCAGGGGAGGACTCAGCACCTGGTGGCCGCTCACTTGCCCAGTCACTGTCCCATCAGGTAGAATGTCTCTGAGCACCAGAGGGTGGGAAGAGCTGAAATTTATATCCCCAGGGCCTGTCCAGAAGCCCAGGGGATGGTGGAAGTGCAGGAAATGGTGGGAGCCCTGAAGATTGGGGGAAACCGAGTTAAAGTGACCCACATGCAGGGCCTTCTTTAATATTGATTGGACCCGGGCAAACATTTTCTTGGGCCCCCCACCACGCCCCCCTGCAATATTGCCCGCTGCAGCTGGGATGGATCCAACAAATATTGTCCAGATCCACCCCACCAACTGATTGACAGCTGACTCTACCTCTCTAGAGGTTGTGTCCGCCCCATCCATCCCTCCAGTCAGCGTTGGAGGATCAGAGAGGGGAGGGGGGTATTCCTGCGAGGAGCCGTGACTGCTCTCTGCAGAGAGTGTGAGTGCAGGAACTGCATGATCAGCGGTATGTGATCGCTCGATTGTGATCTCGATTAAGAGAGCCAACCTGTGGCAGCTTCAGTAACTAGGGGGAAAGAGCGCATTTCACTCTCCCCATAATTCTACTTTCATGGTAAATGTGTGGATAAATCGCCACCTACCACTTCCACTACATAGAATAGCAACAATAATAATAATGACACCTGAGCATGTCCCCTGGTGTCATTATTATTATGTCCCATTGGTGTCATTATTATTATTATGTCCCCTGGTGTCATTATCATTATTATGTCCCCTGGAGTCATTATTATTATTATTATTATGTCCCCTGGAGTCATTATTATCATGTCCCCTGGAGTCATTATTATCATGTCCCCTGGAGTCATTATTATCATGTCCCCTGGTGTCATTATTATTATTATTATTATGTCCCCTGGAGTCATTATTTTTTATGTCCCCCCCAGTGTCATTATTATTATGTCCCCCCAGTGTCATTATTATTATGTCCCCCCAGTGTCAATATTATTATGTCCCCCCAGTGTCAATATTATTATGTCCCCCCAGTGTCAATATTATTATGTCCCCCCAGTGTCATTATTATTATGTCCCCCCAGTGTCATCATTATTATGTCCCCTGGTGTCATTATTTTATATGTCCCCTGGTGTCATTATTTTATATGTCCCCCGTGTCCTTATTTTATATGTCCCCCGTGTCATTATTGTTAAGTCCCCCGGTGTCATTATTGTTATGTCCCCTGGTGTCATTATTATCATTATGTCTCCTGGTGTCATTATTATTATGTCTCCTGGTGTCATTATTATTATGTCCCCCCGGTGTCATTATTATTATGTCCCCCCCGGTGTCATTATTATGTGCCCCAGGGGGACATAATAATAACAACACCAGGGGACATAATAATGACACTGGGGGGGACATCATAATAATGACACTGGGGGGACATCATAATAATGAAGGACATCATAATAATGACACGGGGGGGACATCATAATAATGACACGGGGGGACATCATAATAATGACACCAGGGGACATCATAATAATGACACTGGGGGGACATAATAATAATAATAATGGCACTGGGGGACATAATAATGACACTGGGGGGCATAATAATAATGACACTGGGGGGACATAATAATAATAATGATGACACCGGGGGGACATAATAATAATAATAATGACACCAGGGGGACATGCTCAGTTGTCATTATTATACAGCATTACATAATAGCCCAGCAGTGCCACACCTAACCCGACCACCCCCTATCCCCCTTCTCCCCTCCACCCAGATAGAAGCCCAACCCAGCAGCCATGTGGACTCACCGTGGACAGGGGGAGGATGAGACTGCAGCCATGGAGGAAGGAGGGCAGGACCATGAAGCAGTGTGTGCAAAATCGATCTTCCCCCTCTGCTGAGTGGGAGGTGACATCCCGGGCTACAGAGATCTTTGCTGCACATAGGGACAGGAGGCTGCTGCCCTCTAGCATCAGAAAGCGGTAGTGCAGACTAGATGGCTGGTCCAGAAACGTTTCACTAGCGTACAGGGCCCCACAACAATGACTGGGCCCCGGGCAAGTGCCCCTTTTGCCCTGCCTTAAAGACGGCCCTGCCAGTCATATCCATAAAACAGTGAGCCCCGTGGACACATTCCCATAGGTCTGCTCTGGGAGAGCCTTGAAATAACTTTGGCAGCGCTGCGGCACCTCGGATGCTAAATGCACATAACAACGCATCCCCTCGAGATCCATCTCGACAGTAGCAGAAAGGAAAACAAAAAAGACTCCAAGGCCAGTAAGTCCCCGTGTGGTCGATTTGGTCGTTTTGGGGGCACAGTATTCTGTCAGGGTACCGTGTGCAGGTGTCCTCAAACCACATGCAGGTACACACACGGGAGGACCAAGTAGTGACCACACCATAGGGTGCTATGGTCCCTGACAGATACCATTAGAATAGGAAAATAGTCTAAGTATGCAGACAGTGAGGGGAATTTATCAAAACTGGAGCAGAGAAAATCTGGAGCAGCTGTGCAAGGTAACCAATCAGCTTCTCTCTTTCATTTTCAACTCATAAATAAACAAACTGAAGAGAGGAGCTGATTGGTTGCCTTGCACAGCTGCTCCAGATTTTGTCTGCTCCAGTTTTTATCAATTCCCCCTATGTATAAAGAGCTGATTAGTCACTATGGGCAAATGCTCCAGATTCTGTCTGCTCCAGTCTTCATAAATTTCCCCCAGTGTATATGTGACGAGGTACAACTCATGAAGTGATTACCCTGAGCTCTTTCACCTGCAACATTATCAGTTTGTGTATACATAAAGATCCCTCCCATGACCACCAACATCTCTACACCTAAGGCCAAGGAGTAACACGCTTTAGAGGTGGGGTGTCATCAGGCAGGGACCACACTGTTCTGATGGCTGTATTTTAAAAAAAGATGTACAATTGGTGAAGATCGGGGGTGTATGGCTATTTTTGGATTGATGTGATTATGGAGTGGGACGGCTCCTGAACAGCACCTGCAGCAAGTCTTCTTTTGTAGCTCATGGAGAATAGCTGAGAAAACTCATAACATTTCTTTTATATTAGTTCGGTGCACAGGCAGTTACAAGCATTGTTTGTAGTTGCAAAAATTTACTTAGCCTGAAAAAAAGAAAACAAATGCAACCACCACATTTAAAGACTGATGAGCTTTAATGTATTACATATTTGTCCTTGGGTTTAGATATCCTTGAACATGACCTGTCAGGTTAGAACTATCCTGATTCGGTTTTGAAAGATCCAACTCTCTGCCAGACCTCTTTGTCCTTCCCTACAGCTTGGTGTGTCACTAACCTGTTACAAGAACGTGAATTGCATATTTGGTATTGGTAAACCTGATATGCGCATGCTGCTTTAGTGCTCACTAGGCTGGGAGGCAAGGATAATCCTAGAAAATGGAAGGTCCCTCTGCACCCCTTGTAAAACAAGAAAAAATGCGAACTGTCTTACAGATGAAGGCAGTTCAAGGGTTAACCAATGGCGGGGACAAACCACAATGTCTATTTTTAAAGACAATTTACTTTATTTCTAACCAAAAATGTAAAAGATTGCTGAACACATAGCTGACAGTTAACTGTCAAATAATTAAAAACGATGTCTAGTCAAACTGACTTTGGTCAGTAGTTGGTTGGATATACGTGCCCTTGATTGGATGTACATGTATCCCTTATGTTGTAAAGTCTATTGGTCGTTTAGGGTTTTGATACTTGAATGTATCAAGATATTTCTATTTAGTAACGATAACTAAACATGTCCACGTATTCTTAAGCTGAATGCAGTTTGGTAGTTCTCTTGATTCTTTGTTAATCCTGCATGTTGCAATTTTTGAAAACAGTTTCACAGGTCTGTCTTAGATCGACAGTAAGTGGATCTGTGATGGTTTTCGGCAACTTTCGGATTTCTATTTAAAGATACTTTCAATTTGAACGGGAAAGCTATTGGAATCATGTCTTTGGGATTAGTGGGATTAGTGCATATTTTGTTGCGCTTAGTTCTTTCTAATCATTAATATTAGGAAGTTTTTCCACCATCAATGTTTGTATCGGGGGACCGTTCTTATACATCAGTGATTATAACTTAAAGTTTTTGGCTGGTTCTACTCACATGACCTCTCGGTCAGTCCTTCGATTTTCCGTTCCCGGGTTTCCCCCGAGTGAAGATGTTTATAGGTTTTTGATCACTGGATGTCTTTTTGGTTTCCCTTAGTTGGTGGGATATCCAAGTATTGATGATCCAGAAAGACACTAGTGCTGTTGGGTAGATCCACACGTTACTTTTTATCCAAATATTAGGCAATTTCCGGGTCATCCAACTAGTCTTTAAGAGCGGCAACTACGCGTTTTGCCCTTCCTCTTGGGGCTTCGTCAGGACGTCCTGACGAAGCCCCAAGAGGAGGGGCAAAAAACATAGGGACTCTCTGGATAGGGACTGATCCTGGAATAGAGGCTGGTCCATGGGAAGGACAAGACAAGGCCTAGGACTATGTAGGAGCGGTAGTGATTCCCTAGTTTCCCCTGGAGGGGGAAATCACCGAGATAGGACTGTCTAGAAAGGGATTCCGGAGGATCCTGAAATGCTGTATGCTGACAATGTTTGTATAAGTCGTGGGCTCTGGGCTTGCACCAGGGTCCAGGGAGCCCCCACTGACCACCAAGGTAAGGTGACACATTTAAAAAAAAAATCCGGGGACATTTTTAAATGTCCCCGGGAACATAAAATATATATTTTTTTAATACTCACCTGATCCACCGCCAAGTGCAGCCTCCCGTCTCCTACAGGTTGCTCTGGAAGACTGCTCAGGTAAGCCTGCACTTCCCCCCCCCACATGGTGCTCTATAATGTATTGCTGGGATTTGTATTCCTCTATAGCTGATGGTACATTGTGCTGTGTATTATACATTGGAAATACAAACCCCAGCAATACATTATACACTGTATGTATAATGTACTATTGCTGGGATTTGTTGTACTCCTCTATAGCTGGTGGTATTCTGCAGTGCACTGTGAAGAGGACTACAAATCCCAGCAATAATACATTATACAGCGCAATGCGGAATAGCACCAGCTATGGAGGACTACAACAAATCTCAGCAATAGTACATTATACAGCGCAACGCAGAATACCACCAGCTATAATTTAGTATTGCTTGGAATTGTAGTTCCCTATAGCCAATGCCATTCTGCATTGCTGTACAATGTATTTCTGAGATTTATAGTCCTCTATAGCTGGTGGTATTATTCTGCATTGCTGTATAATGTGCTGAGATTTGTAGTCCCTCTACAGCTTGGAGTTAGTGGCAGAACTACCAGGGTCACAGCAGTCGTATACGTGCACAGCACTGACGAGGCATCCCTCCACTACCAGTGTGCTATAATTTTTCCTCAACCCATACTCTACCGCGTCTCTTCCAGGTGCACATGCTATGAAGAAAGGGGTTCATGAAAACAGCTGATTCGCATGACTCGGCCCCACTGGAAGTGACACAGTCGAGAAAATGTATAGGATCGAGAAATTATAGAACACTGACTTTGACACTGTCCGGCCCCTCCCACTAACCTCCCACAGCTCACAGCCCAGGAGCATGGACAGCCAGCGGCGGCCTACAGTGGGCGAGAGTGCCTAAGTAGTGGAAATGGAGCGGAGTAAGGCCAGAACCATGTAGGGAGCCCAGTGGGAAGAGAGCACCATCCCCTAGCCAGTCACACATTTCATGGACTTACTAGGAGTCCTCACATCTCCCGACCATTCACACTACCGTTACATGGATGGCAAAAGTGGCAGACGGGCGGGGAGAATGTGGGAAAGAGGCAGAGCGGGAGGGGGGCCAAGTTGCTGCACCATGGGCCTCTGGGTTGTACTTGCCCCCTGGGCTAAAAGTTGCCAGTCAGCCCCTGCCTAGATGGCAGTAGCTAAAAGTAGTGGAAAGCAGATTGAAGGAGTATGTTACTGAAGATTATAGATGGTTAAAATTTGGAATTAACATTTTTCCAATTCTCAAACTTTTGGCAAAAATCATGACATGAGCTTCTCTGAGATGCATTGGAGTCAATATGGAAGGCAAAATTAAGGTGTTGTTTAAGCAGAATGCTTCCTCTGGAAACACAAAATTGCAAGAATAAGGGCTTTTTATGGCAGAAGAGACATACTATGTCTCTTCAGCAATAAAAGCTTCTTACTTGTCTACTCACACATTTTCTTAAGAATTACACTAAGCTTTGCATGCCTATGTGCATGGGAGTTGTGTCAATACAAGCCTGCCAATGAAGAAGCTATGAAATATATACTTTTTCCTATGTACCTCAGCCCAATCTGGTGGTCATATTGTGGTATTACATTACATTAACCTTCCTGGCGGTATTCCCGAGCTCTGGGTTACTTTTCCATACCACAAGCGGTAACCCTGAGCTACACTCGGGAATGCCGCATTGCATTACTTACCTTTGTCCCTCGAGCCGCGCTGTGTTCTTCGGCCGGCGCCAGCATCCGTCTTCTGGGTTCCGTCCCTTGCGAGCGTACGCATCGCAGGGGGCGGAACCAGCGGGATGTTTAAATAAAAAATATGAAAAAATAGACCGGAAAAAGAAACGGAAAAAAAAAAAATCATACCGCCAGGGAGGTTGAACATCAAAATAAAATAAAAATTTTCATTTTTTTCACCTCTATTCACACAGAAGGAACATTCATAGAAACTCACAGGGTAAATGGCTCTGCAAATTGTTTATAAATAGACCTGGAAGTGTTTAAGAATACCAGAAGCACTGTGTCGTGAATGAGCCCTAAAGGTTATAACCATGAAATGAGCTCTGTTCTGTTGTGGGAAAATCTTTAATTGTTAATGGGGGTAAGCAGTGGGGGACCTAAGAAACAAAGGGCCGCGGTGCAAGATTTTTTTCTCAGCTAGAGAGAACTCCAAATCCCAGTGATACATTATACAGCAATGACAAATGGCAACCAGCTATAGAGGACTACAAATCCCAGCAATGCATTATACAGCAATGCAGAATAATATGAAGCTACATACCCTGTGCTGCTCCAGGGTGCTGACTTGATGTCTCCAGCAGATAATCTTAGGTGGCTGTGTGGGGTCTCAGAAGAGCTGTTCAGGTTCTATGGTGGGCTGTACAGACCCTCAGGCAGGCTTTGCAGGGTCTATTGTGGGCTGTACGGACTCTTAGGTGGCTTACAAGTTCTATGGTGGGCTGTGCGGACTCTCAGGTGGCCTGTGTCGGGTTAAAGGTAGTTTGTGTGGTGATAATGGCGGCTGTGTGGCTCTCATGTGGTCTGTGCAGAGTTAATGGGGGTTGCACAGCTCTCAGGTGGTCTGTATGGGGTTAATGGTGGCTGCGCGGCTCTCAGGTGGTCTGTGTGGGGTCAATGGTGGATGTGCAGCTCACAGGAGGTCTGTGCGGAGTTAATGGTGGCTGTGCGGCTCACAGGTGGTCTGTGCGGATTTAATGGCGGCTGTGCGGCTCTCAGGTGATCAGTGCGGGGTTAATGGCAGTTGCGTTGCTCTCAGGTGGTCTATGCGGGGTTAACGACAGCTGCGTGGCTCTCAGGTGGTCTGTGCAGGGTTAATGGCAGCTGCATGGCTCTCAGGTGGTCTGTGCAGGGTTAATGGCAGCTGCGCGGCTCTCAGGTGGTCTGTGCGGAGTTAATGGCGGCTGTGCGGCTCCTAGGTGGTCTGTGCAGGGGAATAATGGCGGCCGCATGGCTCTCCGGTGGTCGAGGAGAGTGTGTCTGTGTCACATGCCCCCGCCCCCTGCACACTGTGTGGTAGCCTGGCTTCCTGATTGCCCGGGAAGCCGGCTCTATGCTAGCGGACGTACCGGCATTAGTACTCGGTATACGCGTGTACCGAAATATAAATATTGGTACTCGTACTCGATACCAAAAAAACGGTATCAGTGCATCCCTAGTGGACACCAGCTCCTCTTCCTAGCCTGCAGATATGCTGATGTTTAGCTATCAGGTTCCCTCTTCCTGCTCCAGATACCTGCCATCCTACCAACTGGGAGATATAAAGAATTTACATCCCAATGCGACAAAAGGAAACAAAACTCTAATTATTTCCTTACGCATGCCTGTCATGGTAACAGCCAAGGCAAGACATGGCCTTAGCCCCATTCCACTACTGGGAACCTCCACCTTTTAACTGTTACTAATGTTCAAGTCTTATACATAGTTACATAGTCAGGTTGAAAAAAGACACAAGTCCATCCAGTTCAACCTATAGACATAAGAGGAAAAAAAATAGAGAAGAAAAAACCTAAAACAGAACACTACGCCCATATTTACCCACTGATCCAGAGGAAGGCAAAAGAAAACCCTATAAAGCATGGTTCAATTTGCTCCAACAGGGGAAAAAGCAATTCCTTCCTTATCCCATAAGGCAATTGAATATTCCCTGGATCAACAATCTCTGTCTACTTATTAGACATGTGCACCAGCAAAAAATTTGTTTAGTTCAGTTTCGTTTTGATTCGGATTTTGCATTATTTCGTTTTTCGGATTCGGGTCTCAAATTAAATTCGTTTTGGAATTCGGACAAAATTCGTTAGCAGTAGTCCGGTCGAAATGTTGTTTTTGGACGAAATTTCATTGCAGCAAATTGACATTAGGAAATTTTTTTTTTTTTAGTTTGCAGAAGGTGAAAAAAAAAAGTGTGAGGTTCCCCCCCAATTCATACCAGACCCATAAAGGTCTGGTAGGAATGTTAGGAGGGACCCCCCCTCCCAAAAATGTGGGAAAAAATGTGGGGTCCCCCTTAACAGTCCTACCAGACCCTTGATCCGAGCACTGGCCTGGCAGGGCAGGAAAGGGGGGGGAACCATTGAGCGCCCCCCCTCCCTGTGCCTTACCAGGCCACATGCCCTTGGCATTGGGAGGGTGTCCCCATGCCGATAGGGACAAGGGCCTCTTCCCCACAACCCTGACCCGGTGGTTGTGGGGGTCTGCGGGCAAGGGGGCTTATTTGCATCGGGGTACCCCTTTAAATAAGGGGGCACCCAGATGCCGCCCCCCCTTGTGAATGAGTAAGGGGTACTTGTACCCCTACCCATTCACTAAAGGGTTAAATCAAATAGTTAGTAAAAAGCCCAGACTTTTGCTAAAATCCTTTAATTGAAGAAAAAACAATCAATTTTTGACTATTCCTTTAATTTAAAAAAAACAAAACTTGGGGGGTCACTCCTAACATTCCTAGCAGACCTAAAGGGTCTGGTATGAAGTGGGGGGGGGGGGAAACCTCACGCTTTTTTTTTCATCTTCTGCAAACTAAAAAAAAAAAAACGAAATTTCGACCAGACTATCACTAAAAAAACAAAATTTCGGCCAAAAAACTAGCTCCTGCGGGAGTCTATTCCACACTTGCACAGCTCTTACTGTGAAGAAGCCTTTCAGTATGCAAAGGTTAAACCTCCTTTCTGCCAGACGCATAGAGTGCCCCCTTGTCCTTTGCAGTGACCTTAAAGTGAATAATTTCTCACCAAGCTCACTTTATGGACCATTTATGTATTTTTACATGATCCTATCATATCCCCCCCAAATTCAGTTAAGATAATCTTACCTCATAGCTGAGCTCTTCCATGCCTCTTATCAGTTTAGATGCCCTTCTCTGCACTCTCTCCAGTTCCATAACATCCTTTTTGTGAACTAGTGCCCAAAACTGAACTGCATATTCCAGATGAGGTCTTACTAATGCTTTATACAGGGGCAGGATTATGTCTCTCTAGAGCAGGGGTGCCCATAAGGTCGATCGCGATCTACCAGTCGATCGCGTAGCGATCACTGGTAGATCGCGATGTCCTGTCTTCTCTGGATCCCCGCTGCTCTCTCCCTTTTGTATGCAGCAGGGATCCAGGGAAAAGTGAAGCTGCAGTTGGCGGCGGGGGACGGAGCCGCTATCACAGGAGCACGTCGAGCGGTGAGGGAGGGGAGAGTGAGCCGCTCAGCTTGGATCTGACAGCCCGCGGCTCTCTCTCTCCTCACTGCACATGCTCCTGTTACAGCTGCTCCATCCCAGGCCCCCCCTCTCCGCGGCTGCGGCTGAAGTGCTTTTTTCTCTTCTCGGATCTCCCGCTGCCTCTGACCGGGAGAGCAGGGGAGATCCAGAGGAGAAGTTGCAGCCCCCCTCTGTGCGTGGCCGAGCGGCAAAGGATCGGTACATATCAATGATATGTACCAATCCTCTGGGCAGGACAAACACTGGAGCGATCAGCTGATCACTCCAGTGTTTGTAAATAACTGGGGACACATAGTACTATGTGTCCCCAGTTATGAATGAACACGATGTGATTTACATCACTTCCTGTTCATTCATGAGTTTCTCAAAGGGGAGTAGCACTCTGCACAGAGGCTCCTCCCCATTCAGAAGGTTCCAGGTGCAGGCGATTGCACTGTGGGTGCGGGGCCTGGCTGCGGTGCCATTGACTTCAATGCACCGCCACGCCCCCCCACCCCCCACCCCTGAACGCAGGTTTTTTTTCGTTTGGTAGATCTCATTGAGCTCGTCATTTGAAAAGTAGATCTCCAGACGAAAAATTGTGGGCGCCCCTTCTCTAGAGTCTATACCCTTTTTAATACAAGTATTTTGCTTGCTTTAGAAACTGCAGCTTCACATTGCATGGTATTATTGAGCCTATGGTCTACCAGAACACCCTGATCTTTCTCCATCAGTGCATAACTTGAGATTTATCAACATTAAAACTCATCTGCCGAATAGATGCCCAATCAAACAAGTACATTCAGGTCAAGTTGGAGACATCATGTATGGACTGTATTCTATTACATAGCTTGTTGTCATCTGCAAACACAGAAATTGTACTTTTTAACTCTATATCATTTATATATAGATTAAACAGTAAGGGACCCAACACTGATCCTTGGGGGGCATCAATTACAACTTCAGACCATTCAGAGTATGAATCATTAATAACCACTTTCTAAATATGGTCTTTAAGCCAGCTTTCTTTCCAAATACAGATTGAATACTCTATACCTACAGACCCTAACTTATACATTAGCCTTCTGTGGGGAACTGTGACAAGCGCTTTTGCAAAGTTCCTCATAAAAAGAAAGGTGTGTTTGACAACTTCTGTCTTTTGTGAATCCCTGCTGACTATCGCTTATAATATTATTTTCTAGCAAAATTATATGCATGTGATTCTTCATCAAACTTTCAAATATCTTCCCCTATGTGCTGGAGATGCTCTGCCTCCCCGGGCACTCTCCTGCACATCTTCTGGTCCTGCGCAGCTTCTGGAACACCGTGGCCGAGGTGGTGCGCTCCATGACCATGGTTGACCTGCAGGACAACCCAGCCGCCTGTCTATTGCACCTGCCCAAACGCTCGCTGGCCAGATACAAATCCTCCCTCACGGTGCATCTCGTGAATGCAGCGCGGGCATGTATCCCACTGCTTTGGAAGTCTCCCCAGCCTCCCTCTATACAGCTTTGGTACTCCAGGGTGAACGACACCTATCAGATGGAGGATCTGACGGCCTCCCTGAAAAACACTGAAGAGCGGTTTAACTCCACTTGGAGACCGTGGGTCTATTTCCGAGCTACAGATGATTACCTCCGGCACATGACCCAATGAAATGCACCCAGTCCGATTGACTTCGCTGTGGACAGATGGCCTGGGAATCCGGCACGGGGGTCCAAGCCCCTTGTTCCCTCCCCTACCCCACCCCTCTCTCTCTTCCCCTGCCTTTGTCTTACCTCCCCACCTTGGCTTGCTCTGCTCTGTTCTTCACTGCCTTCCCCTCCCATAATCTGATCAAGTACTCCAGAAGTAGTGCACAGGGGGGGCAGAGAGGTCACACTGCAGCCCTCATCACTATGGCAGCAGATGTTACACTTAGCGACTTTTCATTGACATTCTTGACTATGTTTATCTGCCCTGCGATGTTTAGAGTACTTGGCTCCCCCAAGCATTCTTCAGAGTACTTTCCCCATCATGCGCTGGAGCCCTGTTATTGATGCGGATATAGCTAAATGCTTGGAGTGTTGTTACTTTTCGAAGCTATTATCGCTGATAGATGGAAGATATCAGCGTGACTGTTTTTTCGGATTATACTTGTAGTGTACTGTATTACTACTGTATGTCTACTGTATTGCTTGACGTTTTCAATAAAAGCTTTTGAATTTAAAAAAAAAACAAAAAAAACAACAACTTTCAAATATCTTCCCAACCATGGAAGCTTACAGGTCTGTAATTACTTGGTAAAGACTTTGATCCCTATTTAAATATAGGCACCACATTAGCCTTGCGCCAATCCATTGGTACCATGCCAGTCATTAGAGAGTTTCTAAAAATTAGATACAATGGCTTAGAATTATACAGCTCAATTCTTTGAGGACACGTAGGTGTAAGCCATCTGGTCCAGGTGCTTTGTTCACCTTAATTTTGTCTAACTATTTCTGGACATATCAATTGTGAGCCATTGTGGTTTAATAGAGGCTGTGACACCGCCATCCCTATTATGTACTTGAGTTCCGCCTTGTTACTTACAGGTCTATTCACAAAAGGGTGAAGCGTTTGTAGAAGGCAGGTAAAGTGAACAATCTAGGACAAAATAGCCGATTTGGAAAAATTCTCCAATTCAGCTCACTTTCCGGTTCAGCTATGCTGTCCTAGATTGTTCACTTCTCATGCCTTCTCCAAACTCGTCACCCTTTTGTGAATAGACCTCTTAGTGTACAGAGAGCTGAAGAAATTATTAATAGATTTGCCTTCTCTTTGTCCCCTGTAACCAACTCTAAATGATCTTGTAAGGGGCCTACATGCTCAGACCTGATCTTTTTACTATTAATATTTTTAAAGAATGTTGGTCCTTGCAGTACATAGCTAAGGAAAGTATAGGATTCAATCTTGGTCATTTGATTTCAGTTATTCTCTTGCCTCCTTTCCAGCCCCTGCCTAAGCAGCTATGGCCAGTACATCTCACTTTCTGTACCTGTAGGGAAAATGGGTTGACTTTTTTTCATTCACTTCGAACGGATTACAAATATTTAACCCTTACTTACCCACCAGCCCTTACTCCTGCATTTCCTTAGGGACACTGACCTATGAGAGATCTGCTGGCAGAGTAAGAAACATAGTGACCCTTGTTTACATCCTCAGGTCCTCTCTGGTAGATCATTGTTATTTGCCACTATGGCAGGCTATTTTTTGAGACCCACTTGAATTTGTTGCTTCAGGACAGTCCTCTGACATCAATAAACGTTCTAGTCATCATCACCTTCCTTATACTCAGACTCCTCAGTCTATAATTTAGGTTCCTTCCCAGTTAATCACCCAATATGTTATTGCACTTCAATTGTTAAGGTTGTCTATCAAGCACAATCTCCACTGCATAGATTAATGCAACTATTATGCCTCTGGGTGGTACTGGTGATACCTTGAGGGCTGATTCCTATGATGGCCCTATTCCCCCCAATGGAATCAGGGGATGCTGCATAACACCCAGTATAAGATGATCATTGAATAGGGAGGTTTATTTGTTCATTGACTAAGTTCTTTAATATGAAGTTGACATATGGATCCGCCTATGTACTATTCATTGTGCCTTCATCCAGTTGTCAGTTTACTCATGTCCCTTTGCACTTCCAGACTTGAATGCTCCACCCATATATAAGCCCCACCCACATGTACATTCTTGTTTTATAGGAATTCTTTTTCCATACTATTTTTAAAATAACAGGTCTATTCACTAAAAAGTGAATTGCAGGGGAATTAATAGGAGAATCCCAAATCTAGACTAATATACAGTAGGCAATTTGGAAAGTGAGCTAAACGGCAGAATTTTTCTGGTTTGGCTATTTTGACCTATTGTGCCAATTATCCTGAATAGCAAGATAATTAGTAGGAGAATGGACAAGAGAAGTGAATAATCTAGGACCAGAGTGGGGGTTTGTGTACATATTTCATGTGTGATATGCAAACCCCCACCACCCCCCTGCTCCAGTGCGCCCATGACCAGAACCACTGCACACAAACCTCAGACCAGCACCAATGCATGCAAGAGCTCAGACCAGCACCAATGCATGACAGACATCAGACCAGAGCCAATGCAGGACAGACATCAGACCAGAGCCAATGCAGGACAGACATCAGACCAGAGCCAATGCAGGACAGACATCAGACCAGAGCCAATGCAGGACAGACATCAGACCAGAACCATTGCATGACAGTCCCAAGAACAGAATCAATGTAAGTACGGTAGTAAGAAATGCACAGAGTGGCAAATATGCAGCATTAAATAGCGCAGAGTTCAATAATAAGGAAAGCAAAGCTCAGCAGCAAGTAACGCACAGAACGCAGAGGCAAAACTTTAATTTCTATTTTGTTGTCTGTTCTTGCAGTAAAGCTCAAGGAAACTGACCCAGCAGCATTTAAAGTACTTTACTTGGCGAAAATGCTGCATATACAAACGTAGTTACAGGAAAAAACAAACATAAACAAAAACATACATACAGGCTGCTACAAACAATCACTTGCACCCACTACACTATCCTTCTAGTACATGGTTACTAAGAGACGAAAGAGTAAAATAGTACTTAGCTTTAAGCTGCAGATTCCGTAATGAACAGGACTTCCTGTCAAATAAGTGTTCGCAGGAAAATGGCTTCACGTTGCAGTCTCTGGTGGCTAAGTCCTTTGTTTTAGAGTCCGCTCTTGGTCAGAGTGATGTCCTTCTTGCCTCTTCTGACATACTCTCTGAAGTCCTCCTGAACCTTTGGATTGCTGGCTTTTATTCAGAGAAAAAGTCCTCGTGTTGCCCCTCAAAACTTGTATGAGAGCGAAATATGATGTATTTCACTTTCCCACCTCTAGGTGGCAGCATTGTATCATAAATTGCCATCAGTAGTCAAGATGGAATAAATCTTGACCAATCTAGGCGTAATTGTTCACACAAGGTTTCTCCCTAACACAATATCACAATCAAGCGGGCTGAGGGGGAATTGGACTGCAGCTGCGGAACTGAGTTAGTTGGCTGTATGGGATTGGGTCAGTCAGGCGACTCCCTACACACTCAGTGAGCTAGGAAGTCGTTCCACATCATGTATCCCAGCCTAGAATTAGGGAAAGTTACTTTAGTGTGATGGGGTCTGATGGGACTGTAGTATGACGGAGCCACAGAGGCTATAGAATACTATAACTGCAGACACCACCACAGCTGCTAAGCTGACTATAACTACCAGCACATCCAGGCAATAATTCAGCAGTATGGATTAATGCGAATACTTCTCATAGACCGGTAACTACAGCAGTATGAAAGTGATGTAGGGTTTAGCTTAGATAGGCAATAATTTAGCAGTACAACTTAATGCAAGTATTTAACGTAGGCAGGTAATACTTCAGCGGTACGCATGAATGCAGGTAGGTAGCTTGGACAGGCAACACTTCAGCAGTATAACTTAATGCACGTATTAAGCTTAGGCATGTAACTCGTCAGCAGTATAACTTAATGCACTTATTTAGCTTAGGCATATAACTCTTCAGCAGTATAACTTAATGCACTTATTTAGCTTAGGCATGTAACTCTTCAGCAGTAGGTTTCAGGCAACTGAACATGTAGTTCCATGTAGAGCCAGAGCCCTGATACTTGCGGTTCAGTTGTCAGCCCGTGAAGATGTCTTTCCCCTGCGTGGCTGAGAGGCGCTGTAGTGAGGAGATGTGTCCGTGAGCACTGAAGGCTGAACAGCGTTTTGGGAGCCGGACTGGTTCAGTGGAGACAGTGGAGGCAAATCGCTCGACGTTCCACATTGACTGAACGCCGAGTGATTGCCTCCGCTGGTTTATGAGAGCAAGCCGGGGCCAGGGGGCGGAGCCCCGCGTGACGTCACGGCCGGAGTGCCGCGGCGCTGGATCGGCCGGGGGTGCCGAGAACGAGCGTGACAGCACCCCCTCCTTAAGGGAACCCCTCGGGGGTTCAAGCGGGGAGCGGCTCGACCAGGGTGCCTGGCATGGAATTGCCGAAGCAGTCTGGGGGGGGGGCACATCGGAAGCCTGCTCCCATGAGTCCTCCTGGGGACCATAACCCTTCCACCGGATGAGGTGTTGCAGCCTACTCCTGTGGATACGGGAGTCCAGAATCTGACCCACCTCAAACTCCTCCTCCCCTGGACGGTTACGGGAGGAGCCCGATTTGGGAAGGTATTGGCCCGATGGGGCTTCAGGAGAGAGACATGGAATGTCGGATGGATCCGGAGTGAAGGAGGTAAGGTGAGACGGACGGCCACAGGGTTCACAATTTTCTCTATTGGGAAGGGTCCGATGAACAACCTGCTAAGCTTCCTGGAGGGACAGTTGATGGAGAGGTGTTTGGTAGACAGCCATACAAGGTCTCCAATTTGGTAGGGTGGTGGTTCACGTCTACGAAGGTCATAGTATCGTTTGTGCCTCTCTTGGGCACGAGTGAGGTTTTCTTTTAGAAATGCATTATTTTGATGGATTTGCTGGAGATACTGAGCGGATGCCGGGGGGTAGCGGCAGCAGGTCCAGCCAATCGTCCTGTAAGTACGCGCAGTGGCAGCGCAGGTACTGCTCGAGGCACTGATTCACCCTCTCCGTCTGTCCGTTCGTTTGTGGGTGGTGCGAGCTGGATAGAAATTGGTCTATGCGTAGACCGATGCAGAGAGCCTTCCAGAATTTCAAGGTGAACTGCGCTCCCCTGTCTGAGATGATAGTAGCAGGCACTTCATGGCTTGATAACGTTGTGGATGAAGGCCTGAGCCGTTTCTTGCGCGTTGGGTAACCCACATAGGGGTATGAAATGAGACATTTTAGTGAACGAGTCCACAACCACTAGAATGGTGTTATGGTTTCGTGACTTGGGTAAGTCCACTATAAAGTGCATAGAAACCATCCTCCAGGGATTCTCAGGTATGGGAATACTAGTGAGTAGTCCATAAGGCTTCGAAGGAAGAGGGTTTGCAAGTAACGCAAGCGTCACAGGTGGCAACGTAGTCTTTGATGTCCTTGCTCATTTGAGGCCACCAAAAGTAGTGTTTGATAAGATCGAGGGATTTTCTCATCCCGGGATGGGGTGTCATGCATCAGTTTGAGGATTTGGACTCTCATCGAGGATGGAATAAAGAGTTTGGAATCCTTGTACCGTAGACCTTCAGGGTCTTCGGTAAGCCCCATGGTTAGCGACTCTCCCGAATCACGTATGGCTTCCAGGATACGGTCCTTCAGGCTTATAGTCGTGGCAATAATACGTTCATGTAACACGACGGTCCCTTGTCAAGAGAAGCCAGGAACGGAGTCATCCCGTCTTGAGAGGGCATCAGCTTTGCCGTTCTTCGCTCCCGGTCTGTAAGTTATGGTGAAGTCGAACCTGTTGAGGAACAAACTCCATCTGACCTGTCTGGATGACAGGGTACGGTTCGTCTGTAAGTATTGGAGGTTTTTGTGGTCGGTGTAGATGGTGAAGGGCAAGTGTGAACCTTCGAGGAGATGCCTCCAATGTTCCAGTGCTGCTCGGATGGCTAGTAATTCATTTTTTCCTACGGCGTGGTTACATTCCGAGGGCTTCAGCGACCGGGAGCAGAAGGCCACCGGATGGAGGGGAGAGCTCAGGGACTCCCTCTGTGACAACACGGCGCCAATAGCGACATCAGATGCGTCAACCTCTAGGACATACGGCAACTCCGGTACAGGGAGATGAAGGATGGGTGCCGTGGTGAAACGGATTTTCAGCTCATCGAATGCGGTCTGAGCCTCCTTACTCCACACGTACTTCATCCGGACTGATGTGAGACTGGATAGGGGTTTAACCAGGAGGGAGAAGTTCTTAATACATTTAGGATAAAAATTCGAGAACCCCAGGAATCTCTGTAGAGCTCTCCGGGATTTGGGAACAGGCCAGTTGGTGATACACTGGATTTTCGAGTTGTCCATCTCAATGCCCTTGGGAGACACGATATACCCCAGAAAAGGTATGGTGTGGGTCTCGAAGGTGCATTTCTCTAGTTTGGCATAAAGGTTGTGTGCTCGGAGACGAGCGAGCACCCATCTAACGTGTTTTCTGTGCTCGGTGATGGTGTCAGAATATATTAAGATATCGTCCAAGTAAACGACAACGCAGGAATCAAGGAGGTCCCTGAAGATGTCGTTTATAAACGCCTGAAAGGTTGCTGGGGCATTACATAGCCCAAATGGCATGACATTGTATTGGAACAGTCCATAACGAGTGCGGAAAGCAGTTTTCCATTCGTCCCCATTGCGTATCCTTATAAGGTTGTAGGCCCCTTTCAGGTCTAATTTTGTAAACACCTTCGCAGTCTGTAGCCTCTCCATCAGCTCTGGAATCAACGGTAGGGGGTACCGGTTCTTAATCGTGATTTTATTCAAGGCACGGTAGTCGATGATGGGACGTAGGGTTTGGTCCTTGTTTCTCACGAAAAACATGCCCGCACCGGCGGGCGAGGTGGAAGGACTGATGAACCCCTTTTTGATGTTTTCCTCTAAATAGCTTTTGAGGTGGTTCAGCTCTGGTTCTGAGAGCGGGTAGACACGACCCACTGGTATTTCACTCCCTTGAAGTAGATTGACAGGGCAATCGTAAGATCTATGTGCATCAGCCCCTTTTTTACTGAACACGTCGGCGAACTCCAGATACTGAGGGGGAATCGCCCCGGCCGATATTTGTGATAGAGCCGCATGGGGGTAACAAGTCTCCCGACAATAAGGGGAGGTGAGCCGAAGTGTGTTCTCTGCCCAGAGGAGTGTGGGTTGATGCAATCTCAGCCAAAGTAACCCCAAAATCACGGGGAACACAGGTGAAGGGATTACATCAAAAGTCAAGTACTCCAAGTGGTGTTGGGGGGTGATAACCTGTAGAGGTTGGGTTTACAACGAGATAGGCCCAGCAGCCAACTTGGTAGCGTCAATAAAACTAACGACAAGAGGAACCGTTTTTGCTAGTGTAGGGATTTTATTGAGTTTTACAAGGTTGGCATCGATGAAGTTGCCGCAGGCCCCTGAGTCGGCCATGGCCTCAACGCGGATTCTTGTTTGCTCCCACTGTAGGGATAAGGAGACATAGAGGTATTTAATTGGGGTTTTTCAGCGGTCTGTAATTCACAGAAGTGGGGTTCCTTACCTTCTGACTTCTTACGAATGAGGGGGCATGCGTCCACTGCATGTTCTTGGGCAGCACAGTACATGCATAACTGGTTCTGGCGTCTCCGGAGTCGTTCACTCTGTGACAGGGGGCCTCGCACGGTCCCAATTTCCATGGGCTCAGCGACAGGTGACGACAGGGAGCGTCGTGGAGGTGGAGCAGGAGCCCTCTCAGCCCTTCTCTCGCGCAGGCGACGGTCTATAGCAATAGAGTGGTGGATAAGAGCATCCAGAGTGGGAGGCAGGTCGGCTCTTGCGAGCTCATCCTTGAGAGTCTCGTAGAGGCCCAGGCGGAATTGATTTCTCAAGCTAATGTCATTCCACTAAGTCTCGGCTCCCCAGCGCTAGAACTGGGCTATATAGTCCTCCACATGCCTAGGTCCTTGTTTGAGGTTACGGATAGCTGTTTCCGCGGTGATCTGTTTGCTGGTATCCTCATACAATAAGGACATGGCATGAAGAAATTGAGGTAGGGACTCGAGGATGGGGTCTTCTTCCACTAAGAAGGTGTCAGCCCATGCTCTGGACTCCCCTCAGAGATACAAGATCAGAGACCCCACTTTTAGACCGTCGGTGGCGTAGGTCCTGGGCTTCAACTCGAACATAAGTTGGCAGGAACTTACGAACTCCCGATATTCCTTCCTATCACCGGTAAAGATTTCAGGGCAACAGACCTTAGGCTCAGGTCCGTCTCTCCCCTGAGGGGGATTGTTGACATATCCCACAATATATGTGCGGAGCCGTTGATTATCGTATTTTGTAATTCAGTGACTCTAGTAGTCAGGGTCTCAACTCTTTGAGTGAGGGTCATGACCATTGCAGAGAGTTCCGCTGGGTCCATTGTATCTTTTTGGGTTCAGTCAATCTATCACAATCAAGCGGGCTGCGGGGGAATTGGACTGCAGCTGCGGAACTGAGTTAGTTGGCTGTATGGGATTGGGTCAGTCAGGCGACTCCCTACACACTCAGTGCGCTAGGAAGTCGTTCCACATCATGTATCCCAGCCTAGAATTAGGGAAAGTTACTTTAGTGTGATGGGGGTCTGATGGGACTGTAGTATGAAAGAGCCACAGAGGCTATAGAATACTATAACTGCAGACACCACCACAGCTGCTAAGCTGACTATAACTACCAGCACATCCAGGCAATAATTCAGCAGTATGGATTAATGCGAATACTTCTCATAGACCGGTAACTACAGCAGTATGAAAGTGATGTAGGGTTTAGCTTAGATAGGCAATAATTTAGCAGTACAACTTAATGCAAGTATTTAACGTAGGCAGGTAATACTTCAGCGGTACGCATGAATGCAGGTAGGTAGCTTGGACAGGCAACACTTCAGCAGTATAACTTAATGCACGTATTAAGCTTAGGCATGTAACTCGTCAGCAGTATAACTTAATGCACTTATTTAGCTTAGGCATATAACTCTTCAGCAGTATACTTAATGCACGTAGTTAGGTCCACCCACATTTGCATTCTAGAGATAACTATTCTAGTTTTCTCTGTACCTCCTATGTCCCCTACTGACTTCACCGTCTTCTCTGTCTTTTTCTGCTTCTTTTCCCCTGTCTGGCTTTAACCTGATCTACCCCCCTGACAGGTTTTGTTTTAGTCTCCTCTAGCTCCCCCAACTGATTTAAAGGGGAGTGGCTTCAAGAATCTTGCTGTTCAATCCCAGGCCTCCCAGCAAAGACAACAAAGGAGCTCTGAGATTAAATGGCGCAGACTTCATCAGCTTGGAGCGCAGAGCAGACGTGAACGGTTCCATATCTGGACACATCCATTCCAGTATCTTAATCCAGTTATACAGCCCATCTCATGTAACCTGGCAATACCTTCTCTCATTGTTCTCCAAGAGGAGGCATTTTCCAGGTCACTAGGACTAGCATATACCTGGACTGTCCCATCTCTCACAAGGTCTAACAATGAAAAATTCACAGTAATCTCTCGGGCCTTACGCGTGACCTGCGCCATTGTGGATCATGGGTTAACACTCCCATAGCCACTGCTTCTTTGCCTGAGAAAAGAACACTGTCCGCCCCATCATCCCACAAACGCAGGAGCCAACTTAATAGGGGTTCCTCGGACCTCTGTTTGTATTGTTTTGCCAGTTCCTGGAGTTCACTTTGCATAAACTCCCTTACTTCTTCAAATTCCACATCACTGGGGTTGCTGTAATGCATCTCCCCATCTGCTAAATCTTCTCTATCACGCTGCCTCTTCCTCTGCTTAGTAATAAGAGGTCTGGCACACCTTTTCTTTCCAACTGAGTGATCATCATCATCAGTAATATCAAATGCAATCTCCTTATCCTCACTATCACCTGAGGAGAGTGCATCCACGCGATCCCAATTATGGGATGTGAGAATGGCACGCTCCCTGGCTTTGCTAACAGGTCTACGGCCCTTCTTTTTCCTTATGACATTAATTGATTTGGTTATGAGGGCTGCACACCGCTCTTCCAATTCATTGTCCCGGCTAGCAGTTGAACGAACACACTCTGACACAACTGCTAGGTGGTCTTTTAATGCCTTAACCTCTGCCTCTGCTTTCTCCCTTCTTTCTGTTTCAGTAGAGAGAGCATGAAGGAAGTACCAGCCAAATAAGGACACTGCCTTCTTATCTGCTTAGCTCAAACAGAATGTCTCAAAGGTAAAATTTGCTAAATTATCTGAAATTTTACCACTCCATGACTTACTAAAAGGAGATGAATACTTCGCTAATTCCTTAGCAAAAGGCATCCACTGACTATCTCTGGCCCAAGCAGGAAGCCCCCTCCTGGACACCAGAGACATCTACAGCCTTGCTTTTCCAAAACAGCCTATGCAGCATTTTCCCTAGCACAAGCAGAAAACACTACATAAAACACAGGTCTCTTACAATTGGGTTTAGTACAAATCATGGCCAACATGCCCCAAAACTTGATTTAGTACAAAACCCAAAGACAGGTCTGTCTCAGTTGAGTCCACTGCAATCCCGGATGAGCCCACAAATGTTTTGCTCTGGACTGCAAATCCCAGAGACGTAAAGCTTATCCCAAGGACGAGCCCAGATGTAAAGCTTGGCAAAACTTGAATTTCTATTTTGTTGTCTGTTCTTGCAGTAAAGCTCAAGGAAATTGACCCAGTAGCATTTAATGTACTTTACTTGGTGAAAATGCTGCATATACAAACGTAGTTACAGGAAAAAACAAACAAACAAAAACATACATACAGGCTGCTACAAACAATCACTTGCACCCACTACACTATCCTTTTAGTACATGTAATGGTTTCTAAGAGACAAAACAGTAAAATAGTAGTTAGCTTCAAGCTGCAGATTCCGTAAATTCCATAATGAAAGGCTTGAATAAGTCTTGACCAATCTAGGTGTGATTTGTTTACACAAGGCTTCCCCGTAACACAATCCCATTGTGATACGAATAATGGGGAATCAATACGGGGCAGCCATACCATTGTCAAAAACCAGTTTGGTCTGTTTAGCAGGCACCTTCCATTGTGAGAAACCAGCTCTGCGTCAATAGCCAAGCAGACGCTTTTGCAAACCCTGTGGGTGTCCGAAATATCCATTATCATCGCAACACAAGCTTACACTCTAATGTCCCCCCTCAGTCACACACTATTATTATACATGTATATAGCTCTGGCCTATACCACAGTGCTGTACAGATAACACTAAGCCAGTCACATCAGTCTCTGTACTGAGGAGCTTACACTCTAATGTCCCCCCTCAGTCACACACTATTATTATACATGTATATAGCTCTGGCCTATACCACAGTGCTGTACAGATAACACTAAGCCAGTCACATCAGTCTCTGTACAGAGGAGCTTACACCCTAATGTCCCCCCACAGTCACATACTATTATAATACATTTATATAGCTCTGGCCTATACCACAGTGCTGTACAGATAACACTAAGCCAGTCACATCAGTCTCTGTACTGAGGAGCTTACAATCTGATGTCCCCCCACAGTTACATACTATTATTATACATGTATATAGCTCTGACATATACCGCAGTGCTGTACAGAAAACACTGAGCCAGTCACATCAGTCCATGTACAGAGAAGCTTACACTCTAATGCACAATGGCACCAGCTGTAGGGGGACTACAAATCCCAGCAATACATTTATACAGCAATGCAGAACAGTATATTAATTTGACTCTGGGCTTAGTGACGTGCTGGACTCTGGGCTTAGTGACGCACTGGACTCTGGGCTTAGTGGCCCGCTGGACGCAGGGCTTAGGGACGCGCTGGACGCAGGGCTAGGGACGTGCTGGACGCAGGGCTTAGGGACGCGCTGGACGCAGGGCTTAGGGACGCGCTGGATGCAGGGCTTAGGGACGCGCTGGACGCAGGGCTTCGTGACATGCTGGACACAGGGATTCGTGACACGCTGGACACAGGGCTTCGTGACACGCTGGACACTGGATCCACCTGAGAGTGACCCTGCAGAGCCCACCATAGATGCTGCACAGCCCATCTGAGACTCTCTATGGTGGGCTCTGCAGGGGTCTCAGGTGGGCTGGTCAGGGCTGTATCCCCCTCTCTCCCTCCCAGCTCCTCTTACCTGCTCCTGGTGCCTGTACACCTGGCCTTCTCTGCTGCCGGACTGGCCGGAAGTGACATGATGTCACTTCCGGCCGGTCCGACATCAGACAAGCAGCGGCGCTGATGGGGCCCCAGCCTGTCTCGAAGCCGCTGGATCGGCAATGCTGGGGCCCTGCGCTGCTAGGGCCAAGCCTCCTCCTGCGCTTCGGGGGCCCGGCCGCTTCCTCACCTTTCACCGTAGGCCGATATGCATGTAAGGGTCCCGAGTGGGCCCCCCAGGCTGCCCAGCCCCTTACATGAGTATCAGCCATACCCCCCTGATGGCGGCCCTGAATCTGCCCTTAATAAAAATTGCCTCCAAGAGAAGAATGGGGAAAAATAAGGTAAGCAAAGAATAAAAAGCCTACAATTATCTACAAGTATGTGTTTGTAGATTGCATTACTAAACATGTCTAAAGGTGCCATTGTTGTTATTTTGAAGATATGGGTAAAGTTCCTCCTACATAGAAAGAAAGAACTGCCTTAAAAATCTTTTAAGTCAAATCAACTCTTTGAAGACATCACACAAAAACATTGGCCAAAACCACAGGCACAAAACAAAAACTCCTGAGACTTGATATATACCCTATTATTAAGTAATGTCAAAACCTAAGTGTTATATACTAGAAGCATTTATCATTATTAAGAGGTAAACCAGGTAGAACTCAGACAAAAATGTCTCAAAGAAACCAAGCTTTCCTCCTACATCCCACACAAAATCTTCCCTCAGGGACAAAACTCAGAAGATATAAATCAGTGTCCACTGATCAGCCATAACATTATGACCACCCACCAGTGACGTGCGGTACCTCATATTCGAGGCATTCCCCAGCCCCACCCCCCGCCGGCCAAAGCCACGTCCCCTGTCGACCAAACCATGCCCCCAACCCGTCCCCAAGCTAGTGTGAAGGAGGAAGGGAGGAGACAGGGAGGAGCCTCCCTGTCCCTCACTAACTACCTGTCAAAAGCCGGATGCAGCACTGCCTGTAATTAACAGGCAGCGCTTCATCCATGTCGGGTTACACAGCGGGGAGGGTTTCTCTGCTCTGTAACCTGTTAGATGCCGATCTGAATGGAGTAAAAGCTGACCGCTTCAGACTTGAAGCTGACAGCTTTTTCACCATAATTCTAGGTGAGGCTCCACCTTACCTGACCGCACATCCCTGCCACCCACCTAATATTGAGTAGGTCCTCTTTTGCTGCCAGAACAGTCCTGACCCATTGAGGCATGAATTCCACTAGACCTCTGTAGGTATGCTGTGGTATATGGCACCAAGCTGTCAGTATCAGATTCTCTACGTCCTGTAAGAACACACACAACCAGACATCCCCATGATGTAAAAGAACCAGGCCACAGTCTTCTATTGCTCTGTAGTCCATTTCTGATGCTCTCTGACCAGTTTGTGGTTTTTGCAGCCCCATACGCAACAAACTGTGATGCACCTTTCTATCAGAACCAGCATTACCTTTTTCAGCCATTTTGAGCTACAGTAGCTCTTGTAATGGATGTGGTTAAGTATGATTATGACAAAATGCCTATCTCAATAGATCAATTGTAATATATATGTTATTTTTCTTTTTGCGCTTGTTTACCTTGCTCAAAACCTTACTCAGAAATTGGTGCTTATGCACCCCCTCCCCCTCATATCCGAAGTACGCACTAGAAATAAGAACCAAGATGGCGCCTCCTCTACCAGGACAACACCCAAGACGAAAGATATAAACATCCTGGCAGGAAGTTATGCATGAATGGATCTAACCAATGATAAGCTAGAATATATAAGCTAAAAATGCTTTTCTGCAATGCTACGTTTAAATATACACGTTCAGCTGCCTACATAAAACTATGTAAAAGCGGAAGAATAAAAACAGAAGTCTATACACTGACTCGTAGAAAAAAGGGGGTTGTGTTCCTTCCTGGAGATCCGACTGATTATGTCTGCCTTAATTAGATTTACACATAATTGCTTGTTACGTCCGATCCGTGACCCAATTGAACTAGTACAAAAAAACGAGGGTTAACCCGTTAGAAGATAACGGGTTAGTAGCGGGCAACTTAAGGAAAGATAAATGAATGGTCTCTACATAGCCGTATTTGTAAACGATGTATTGCTCTTAGGGTGGGTAAACTTCGTATGTGTGGATCAGGGGAGGAGATGTGGATCCATTGTGAAGACAGGTTAGGAATAATTTGTCTCATAAAAAGACATTGAGATTGCATTCGTTGTTTAGACCTGTCGGAATCATTGTATTTAATCTGTAGATCCACATCTTCTCTCGCTGTTGGAGGATCCTATCAAAGTCTCCTCTACGGGGGGAAATATTCAATGCATAGATGACTTTGACTTTCAGCCCATCTAGGACCCCCTTATGATGTTCTAAGAAGTGTTGGGCTAGGGGACTGTCTACATCTCTCTTTTTGATGTCATTTAGGTGTTCACCTATTCTCACTTTTAGTTGTCTTTTAGTTTTGCCCACGTAGAACTTTTGACATGGGCATTCAATTAAGTATATCACCTTACTTGAATTACAGTTATTGAAGCTCACTATGTTAAAAGATTTTGTGTTTTCAGAATTCATAAAGGTTTTTGTTTTATCTATGTAGGGGCAAATCTGACAGCCCCCACAGGGGTACATCCCTTTGAATCTTTTTTTATTTTGAAGTGTTTGTTTCAATGAGCTCGGTGTGTATTCTGAGTTCACTAAACTATCTTTTAGATTTTTTGAGCGTCGGGCCGTTAGGAGGGGTCTAGGACCCACTATTTTAGATCTTAAGTTGCCCGCTACTAACCCGTTATCTTCTAACGGGTTAACCCTCATTTTTTTGTACTATACACTGACTCGTGTCAGGGTGAATTCTTTCTCTCTCTCTGAGTGTACACTCTATTGAATCAGGCCAGGCGGCAGATATAAGTACGGAACTTTTAATCCGGTCCAAATTTGTGATCAGGTCCAAAACAGTTGGCACCCCAGATGGGACGTCGGGTTCTGCACCAAGGGTCAGCCGACCGAGAGGAGACTGAGACGAGCCAACACACGGACGAGGCAGAGACTGATCACCTCTGAAATACGGTAAAACATATTTCTTGCCAGTATATCCTGTGTGCGTATTTGGCCTGTCTCTGTGTTCATATCGGCTTCCCAAGGTCAGCAAAGATAGGTAACTTGCCCAAGGTCCATTGATAAAGAATCTGTGTAATCTGTATCTGCCACCTGTGTATGTTGTATGTTGTATGGTTATGTGTATTGACCTGTGAGGGGTGAGATACCAGTAGTAAAGGCTGTCGCAGATGGTATAATTTGCTGACGTGGTCAAATTCCTCCTGGGTGAATAAGTGTGCGGAAAAGCACGGGTATACAGGAGGTGGCGTCAGTGGTCGCGCTTGGCGCGGGTCTGCGACAGGGGCCCTGGGTCTCACCTTTTGCCATATGTCGGTGGTGTAATGTTATGTCTGTGATTAATGTAATATAGAAGACGAAGTGAGGGAGAGGGGGACGTTATATATTGGAGAGTGGTCCAAAGAGAGGTCAGGTGACGGTTAGAGGATTGTCGGACCCTCGAGTCCAAGACAGCTTCATAAAACCGTCGCAAAAATTCCTGCACCGGACACATAAATTCTCTGATAGCTAACAATGGGACAGAAGTTAGATAAACCAAAAGAGGGTAGCTTAGCGTGCGATTTGGTATCAGATCGAGCAGGGAGGGAGGCAGTGAGGAAAGGGAAGAAGTTGGCAAAGATATGTGACGTCACCATGCACCTGGGTGGCCGATTGCAGCCAGAAGAATGGCGTCTTTTGTTAAAAAGAAAGAAAGGGCTTTTGTCTGACCACGGATTGTTAGCCACAGCAGAAGCCTGGTACAATGTTATGGTACAATGAAGAGCTATTCATGGGGAGGGGTGGGTAGAGCACGAAACAAATCAACACAGATACATTGTATATGTATATCACAAACCAGAAACCAGACCAAGACCTGAATCAAACGATGGGCCACCGCCCTGTTATGGCGTCTGGCCCTCAGTTACTTCCCCTTCGTCTCCGAGTGCTCCACTCCCACCCCCAGCCGGTAGCCATCTTGCTGCTCTCACTCCACCCAGAATCTCAATGACACCTTCCGGCGGCGGCCATTTTAAGGCACTCAGTCATGTACCGGAGGACCCGAGTCATCAGCCCCAGTGCCCATCCCTCTGTATCCGGTAATAGACCAGTCTGGAGCATATTTCAGGGTGGTTCAGGGCACCCCATTAATGATAATGGAGGAATCCGTCATCATGGAAGAGGAGGGAGAGGAGGCGGCTGGTGACTCGGATGATGATGATCGTGGGGCTCGAGGCCAGAAACCTAACATCTCTCTGAATGTCCCTCCCCCTCGGATAGGGGATTTGACACCAAATCCAGCCATGGTGCAAAAGTGGAGGTCAGGGAGCTCAGCAACGCCAAATCCAGCCTTGGCGCCGAGGTGGAATCAACTTTTCCCCCCGCCTAAACATCCTCTTCCGAGCTCCGCCCCCACCATATTGTCAGGGGGTACATCGCACCTGTTAACCCGCCTGTTTTCTGGTGCCCGAGCCAGGGCAACCTCAATTAGTCACCTCTCAGGACTGACTAATCCCACGGCTGGCGGCCTTACAATGCCCAAATATACCCCACCTGAATCCTCAGTAGATCTGTCTATCAAAGCAGACTACATAGGCTAGCCTTCGCTCCCCACGTGCATTAGTGAGCCTTGGACACCCATGACCCTATGGCCAGTTCCCCAGTTTTCCTTCCTTGGACCACCTTTTGTAGGTCCTGACATCTGCAGACCAGAAACATCCCACAAGAGCTGCAGTTTTGGAGATATGCTTGCCAATTTTTTTTGCTTCCAAAACATGAAAATGTTCACTTGCTTCCTTATATATTTCACCAACTTCCAGGTCCCATTGTAACAAGATAATAAATGCTATTCACTTCACCTCTCCATGGTCATAATGTTATGGCTGATTGGTTTTCAAGTTTTCTACAAAAACCTATATTACCTTTCCACACAAGAGGGACACACTGAAATTACAGTGAAAAGATTGGCCATAGATACTCACTTGGCCAGCTCTGGCCTTCCCCAAATATCCAAACAAGCAAGGTATTCTTTGGACTCCCCCATCACAGATACAGACGTAGCAATGTCTCTCAAAAACATAAAATCAGACAAGGTCCCTGGCCTGGGAAAGGATATATCGCAGGAAGACAAATTTCGTTTCACATGGTTCTATTGGAATGACTTCCAATTCACACCACACTTACATCTCATCCCACACCTACCTACTGGTCTTGTGTAGTTGCAGATTGCTTACAGATTACCCTTCCCCACGTCATGGGTAAGGGTTTGGAAGGGGACCTACTCAACCCCTACCAGTGGCGGAACTACCACCATAGCGACCGATGCAGTCGCTATGGGGCCAGCATCCCCGCTGCTCTCCCCCGCTTGTATGGGCTGAGGCAGCGGGGATCCGAAAAAAATGGACGGCAGAGAAGCCGCTGCCATCCTGAAACTGACAGGAGGACAGCGGCTCCGCTCTCCTCCCCGCCTGCCGCTCGAGTTATCTGTGTCCTCAATGTATTTTTCTATTTCAAAAGGGAAATGTCAGGGGTCTGTTTAGACCCCTAATATTTCCCAGAAGCCCCCCAAACAGTAAAATAAATAAATAAAAAATGTGTAAATACATTTTTTTTAAAAGCACAACCCCCCCCCCACACACACATACCATACACTATATTGTTGTGTACGCCAGGCACATGCGCTGCAGTGCGTTGTTAGAACACATTGCAGTGCATAATTTTTTCTTTTGTAAAAAAACATTAATTTAACTGTGGCAGCGCATGGCAAAGCTTTGTGACGCATTGCCGTGCGTTGTGATACCTTGTGTTGTAATTAAATATACGCCTGTACACATTTTATCACAACACAAAAACCACCCCCTCCCATCCTATGTACCCACCCTTTCCCTACCCTTCTGTTATATACATAAGCTGTCTATCCACATTCTTCCTTGTTTTTTTTACTGGGAGTTATAAGGCATTTAGTGTGCCTTACCAGCTGACTGCTATAGCATGTTTAATGTTTCAATGATGGTACTTTTCACAAAATATGTATTTCAGACTCAAGTGAAATGTGTTGGTGATGTATAACTATAATTGGCATATACAGTAACTGTACTCTGTTAAGTTTGGAATGACTAATGAAGAATTAAAAAAAGGGAATTCAGGCCAAGGTTCATAGATCTTTATATATTTACAAGGGTTGGAATTTAAAGTCAATTTAAAAATATTTTTTGGGTCCTGTCCTTGGTGTCCAGGTTTTGTAGTGACAGTTACATAACATAAAGTGAAGATAAAAAAATTCCAACATGATTATAGACAACTTGGCTGTAAGCAGAGTAAAAGGACTTCCAAGGTTGTAGTTGCTGGAACAGTGCCAGTATTAGTCACACTACAGAAAGGACAGCGGGGATGGGGGATTTTGGAAGCTAATTGTGCTGCAAAAGGTCCATGTGAATGTGTAAATTTTCTGCAGGTCAATTTCATGGGTCAGTTAGCATAAGTCTCAACTAGATAAGATGCTCTGCTGGATCTATTAATCTCAAACTGTGTAGGGCTTAATACAGATGTTCAAATTAACGAGAACACAGGGAGGAATGATCATAAATTAGTCTCTTCTGATTCAAGCTGTAAAGAGGAAGTACATATTGCCACAACAGAAACACTTAACTTTACTGAAGGCTGATTGCTCCATTGCTAAGGTCATCATTTCAAAACATTGATTATGATGACAAATTCTTAATAACCAGAAGGAAACAAAAGGGAAGCCTGTATGTTGGTTTAAACAATACACTTATTTATTCCTTTGGGGAAGTAATGCCACAGAATGTGATTGAAACCTATGCAATTTACTTTAAATGGGAAAAATACTAGATGACAAGAAAAGGCCTTTAGAAAACACAAGAAATGAATCTTAATTTGTAGGACAAGGACAGAAATAGATGTATGTGACATGTTATTCCACTGTACCTTAAAGATTCTAAAGAACAATCTTATCTTACTTAATGTTTCCTGATATATAACTGTATGTAATAGTGAAGTAATCGCAAAAATGTGTTTGGAGACACAAAATAATTTAAACTCTTACTTTATTAAATATATTTATTTAGTGGGTCTAAATAAAAAAAACAAACAACATATTAGCGTACCCCCCACTATTTCTAATGTTGTCTTTCTTTTCTTGTTGTTTTTTTTTCCATTTGCATTATTTCTATGTTGGCATCCTGTCAATAGACTGTTCTCCCAAAATCCTGTCCTGGGGGGACGAAGCTCCCCAAGTGACCCACTAAGCAGGAACAACATTGTCACCCTAGAATGTGCACCCCAGCCATGGACTTTAAGCTGATGTGTATACACACAACCTGCCAGCATTCGCAGCCTGCAAGCTTTATACTTTATGTACTTACAAATAAAAATCAGTATTACAGGTAATATGTTTCTCAAAATGAATCTTTCTAGGCAGCAACATGATGAAAAGTATGCCTTATGTTATGTATTAGGAAAGCCAGCTGACCTGCAACACTTTAATGTTAATAAATGGCTCATAAATAGTTTTTCATCCATACCATTAAATCATTAAAGCCCAACTGGAATTTCAGTTTTAATCAGATAAATACATTCAAGGTACATCAAAAGGTGTATTTTGTACAGTGTGTATTCTTTAGCAAGCTACTACAACCAGAGTAAAAAATCCAACCCCTACCAGCATGCTGTAGAGAGGGACCCTTGCTCTCTTGTGGAAGCAGTGGTCTCTCTACAGAGGTCCAACACACTTCCTGCAGAGTCACAGCCAGAACTCTCCAATCAGCATGAAGCATGAACATTTCTAATTAAAGAGCTATAGGCCTGTGTCAGCTGTAGGCATGACTAGTGTGTGTGTGTGTGTGTGTGTGTGTGTGTGCGCGCGTGTATATACAGTATATACATACTATATTTATTGATACAGTTATAAAAAAAACAAAAACTGGCTGGTATGATTGAGGAATAGTGGGCTGATGTACTAGCACTCTTGTTAACGGTGGAGCTCCAAGAGGCCTACTAAGACTTACAACCCAGTGATTCCAAGGAGTATACTAAACTCAAAAGTGAAATACTGGTCAGGCTTGGGGTTACCTTGGCCATCTGGGCACTGCATGTGTTCACAGAGATGTATGATATGTTCCACCTTACAAACAAGTGGTTGCAACCGGAGGTGCTCAAGCCTGCTCAGATTGTGGAGCCAGTGGTCTGTGACCATTACATCAGAGTCTTGCTTGTTAAGGTACAGCAGCATATTAGGCATGGAGACCTCCAGAGTGTGTAAGAGCTGGTGTCCCTTGTGGAGTGACCTTCTACTACCAAGACCTATCTCCTGAATCTGAACCCCCTGCTGTAACCCCTGGAAACAGGAAAACGTCAACCTTGAGTAAGACTATTCTTTTTTATCAAAGGGCTGAACAGGCTTTTAAGAAAGGGGTAAGACATCCTTGGGTGCCAGATATGAATGGCCTCTTAGTCCAAAGTCTTTTCTTTGAGACTGGTCATGACAATATTTAGAAATATACAAGGGGAAAGGTTGTTCAGGTGTAAACCACATAGCATATGGCGATGGGGGGTGCCCTGTTTTCATCTATTAGCAAGAAATACAGTTTTCCCCAAAAGGGGATTCCACCATTCCCTCAAAGTATGAAAAAAATATTTTTTATATATATAAAAATATAATACTGAAATACTGGACTAGTTTCCGGTTATAAGAATATGCCCAGAGGGGACATACACAAATAGACAATGTTCTTCGAAACAGTCTTCGTGTGTTATCAATTAAAGAAACTACTAGGTATACTTAAACAAAGAGAATCGAATCCTTTGCTAAACAATGCCCTTCTCATGAAGCCCCGGTGTGGGAGTGGGTGAAACGCGTGATAGGCGTTCAGTAAAGGGTTTCTTTTACATGGCTGCTTCGTTGGAGGCTACCCTGGGATTTTCCTTAAATATCTATGTACAAATAATTTTCATCTGATATATCGTATCAACAAGAACTAACTGGGAGTTCGTTGATTGGAAACAGAGAAAAAAGAGCTTTGCGGTCTCAGGAAAGGCTCATATCCGATATACTAAAGAGAGCCAAGATAAGTCTATCTTCTGAACCTATTACGGCCATCACTATATCCTTCATTTCACCGGATGATATTATTATCTTGGATCTGTGGATCCCCGTTTGGAGAAGAAGATATTTGATCACCCCACGTCAATCCAGCGGAGAGGATCGCTATTGCCCTCCACATTGTTTCTGTGACCTGGAGCAACAAAAATCCCAATGGAACGAACATAGGAGTTCAGTGAAGGCACTGAGTTATAACGACCAGCATAGAAGCCGAGATTAATCTATTTCTCCTGAACTACCTATTCTCTCTCTGAATCGACCCGGTGATAGCAGTAACAACAACCTTATTTCTTCAATTTTGATCCAGAAACGAGGACATATCTCACTGTGAGTTCAAATTCACTTTATGATATTTTGATACTTACTGTCAGCTTTTTTCTCCTTTTTTCCTTTTTTGTCCACACACATGCATGTCTAATTTTGAAATACAGAGCTCTGTTCTCCAGAAATATGGACATTATTTCCCGAATTAACGATTTTGAATATATCAGGGATTAGTAGTATACATGAAAAGAATCAGGTTTTTCCAGGGTATGCCTTAACATCGTTTTCCACAGCATTGCATAGAATTACTAACTGAATGCAGCCATATATATGTTGGTTTATATGTTTGTGATTTTTTTGATATATTTTTGATAGTTTT
This sequence comes from Nanorana parkeri, assembly GCF_000935625.1. Lineage (NCBI taxonomy): Eukaryota > Metazoa > Chordata > Amphibia > Anura > Dicroglossidae > Nanorana > Nanorana parkeri. Next base: position 68,478 of record NW_017309293.1, read on the forward strand.
GATATACTTGTCATACATTTTAATATTTCGATAATAAATATATTTTGATATATATAAAAATATTTTTTTCATACTTTGAGGGAATGGTGGAATCCCCTTTTGGGGAAAACTGTATTTCCAATTCATGACAATATTTGTTAAAGGAGAACTATGAGGTGAGTGCTTTTCACTCATCCTCATATTTCTAGCCGACCTGTGACAATTAAACTGTCACAGGTCGGCTCAGTAGATCGTGAAGTGAGCGAACACATACCAGCGTTCTCTCACTTCTTGATCCTGTCACGGCAGAGAGCCGTGACAGGGAAGGGGCTGGATTCCCCCCTCCCCGCTCCGATCCTCCAGCGCTGACTTGCGGAACGGACGGGGGAGGGGGCCGGTTACTGCTGGCTCTGCCTCTAGATAGGCAGAGCCAGCTGTCACTCACGCAGCTGGGCGGATCCAGACATAATTGTCGGCATCCGTTTCAGCTGCAGCTTCTCAGTATACCGCGAGCTGCGGCGTCTCACCAGCTTCTTCCATTCCACCTCTCCGAGCTCACCCTAAATTCCTCTCTGATAGCCCTTCCACCTTGGGTAGTCCACCCCTCAGAAAAACAAAACAATCCCACACAATCAGGAAAAAACACCCAATGCCGCTCGCATTCCTCCCCTTGTGACGTGTGGGGCAGGAAGACCTTCCCTCCTCATTTGTGAATGGTACTCTGTTTATTGTCATTCGGGGGGTTTGCTATGGGTCCCTTGGGGAGTGCGAGGTGACCTAAAGAGCCCTGTAATTCCCCTTCCAACTACCACAAAGAATACCTGAAAGGGAGGACTATCTTGTGGATTACAGTTTCCCGCAGCTGAGTTTGTATAAAAGGGCTCCATCTATCAAAGAATCTTGTACTATCGTCCCGTCTATAATAGCCTCAAGTCTCTCCTGCCACATAATAATTTTCAGAGTTTCCAATAGTTGGTTGCATTGAGGTGGCTCAGGGGAAAGGCAGGCTTTCATCAATACCTGTCTAGCTAATAATAGACACATATTTAACCATAGACACCTAGTTTTGGGAAGCGGCACTTCCGGCTCCCAGTAACTAAATAGGCACAACCCCTGGTGGACAGGCAACTCAGTTGCCTCTATTTCTGTTAGTAGTTATTACTTTCTTCCGGTAAATGGATACCGGCATACAAGTCCATAGGCAGCGTTGCAAGTCTGCCCCTATAAGGTTACATTTCAGGCAAGCTTTCAATTATGGACTGCTTTAATTTTGTGAAAGAAATCAAACGCATGATAAGCTTTATGTATAATGCGGAACTGAGTTTCCCTCCACAGTTCGTTAGTTGTACACTTCCAGATCGTTTGGTATCCCTGTACATCATAAAGGTCATCCTCCTGGATATTTTTGCGCCATTTTAGTACCGAGGATTTTGGTACCAGTGGGAGAAAAGCGGGGTTGAGACATGCATACATTGTCCTGATAGGGTAGCATTTGGATTTGATATCAAGGTCTAAACAATTGGATTTAAGGAAAAATTGTGGTGTCCGTGTTTCACTTTTCCAGTAATGGGTCAGTTGAGAATAAAATAGAAAATGGTTTCTGGAAATGTGAAGACGTTCACAGAGGGTTTCGAAAGAGAGTGGCCTCTCCTCTAGGACTAACGGCCGCAGTCATTGAAACTCCTGCACATACGCTTAAGAGAGATTCCATGCTATGTTACCACTGCTTTTATGTGAGTAATTTTCTTTTAATAAATCATACTCTGTTTGGATGGTACGTGCTATGGTGTTTACTTTCTTTTTTTGGTCAACACGATCCTGGTATTGACACCTTATACTGAGGAGGCCTATAGATCGATAAAGATTGGAGGTTATTGCTTTCCTACTAAAGAAGTGTTACATACATCTGTTTGCTGGTCTGATTACAGCATTGGAGGACATCTGTGAGCGATTGGAGCTGAGGGCCCCCTCCCGTGGATAAGAAGGGAATTGCCTGATTTGACCTCTTGCTGGGGTCTATCAATAAGGTAAGCACCCCTATATCAGGTGTGCTGCACGTGGTGCATTTGGTGAAGGAACAAGAAATATTCATCACTATTGCTATATTTGGACATTTTTCAGAGTTATACAGATTTAAAGACTTTACATCTTATGGATTTTTATTCACTGACACTTGTTTGAGTCACTGATATTTTTTATATCTGTTCATTGTTGTAGCTCGGCATATTTAGTTAAATAATATTATGGTCACTGCTACACAGATTTTCTTTTATATGAACAATAGTAATAAGCTCTGCATTGTTTGAGGCTCACAGATCTAGTAGAGCATAATTTCTAGTTGGGTAGTTGGGGCTTCTATAAACTATACCAGTGAGAGCGAGTGGAAATTAGGCTCTCAAAGTACCAGCCTGAGGGCCAACTCAGGCCCGTGAACTGGTACTATGTGGCCCACAGCCAGCTGACAAGTCAGGCATGCAGTCACCGGCCACATACCTGACTTGAGGGAGCAGCTTCATGGTCTGCATCTCTGTCGGATACAGACCGCGGAGTTGCTCCTGTCACTGCCGGCACTGCACCAGACCTTACTAATCACCACTGGATCACCAGGGATCGTGCCTCCTCGCCTCCTCCCTGCAAAGATGTAAGCAGGTGAGGGGGCTCGCGTGGGGGGGTGTATTATTTTATGTGTGGGGAGGCTTATAACAGGGAGTGCATTATTTTATGTGTGAGGGGCTTAGAACAGTGAGAAATGGGCACCTTTTAGTGTATGTGTATATTCGGCCCCATTCACACCTATATTTCAGGTGTGATTATGGATTCCTGTGTACTTGCGTGTGTATTTAGGGGTGGGGCTTCGTGAATAGACCCCTAAGTCTTAGTAGTACTGTGGAGCCTGTGGCCACTGCCACCTAATGTTGGGAATTGGTATTACCTTGCCACTGTTTGTATGCTTATCACAACCATTGTAGTATGCTCATCTGCCACCTACTGTTGGTACCTGATATTACCTTGCCAGTGTCTGTATGCTTATCCCAGCCATTAGGATATGCTCATAACCCTATACTAATAGCTGTCAAAACTGATCAAGAGACGTTATAACTGCTACAATTATTATAGAACCACATATGAGAATAATATTGTGGCTCTTACTCATTGTTTAAACCACTGTATGTCAGGAATACAGTTGGTTACTTGTATTACTAGTGGTGTATGATGCTTGTGGGAGCTGCGCCCCCTCGCCACCGTTAAGAGGATTATAGTAGCGTCCCCATCCTGAACCACTTTATATTCCTTTTGGGCCGTGCCATTAAATCCGCAGTTGAGATCCATAAGTATTGGGTGGATTGTTACAGATTGACTGAACCTCATAAAATGGAGCCAGCGGATCTTACCGCCCACATCATAAGACTCACCCAGAGAGTTGACGAATTATCCAAAACTGTCGCCAAACTTCACCTGGAGAACCAAAAATTGTGCACATTCATAACAGACAAATTGGCTAAGGAAGCCACTCAAAAGGAAGGCCCGGAACCGACGGTCAGCCCTCCTGACTTGTTCTCTGGTGATTGCCGGTCATACAGAGACTTCATTAGCTCATGCAAGCTCATGTTCGCCTTAAAACCAAAGACTTACCCTAATGATGGAGTTAAGGTAAGAACCCTGATTTCCTACCTTCGTGGTGAACCCCATGCATGGGCAAACGCGTACCTCGAGAAGGAGGATCCGATCCTCGATTCCTTCCAGGAGTTCCTTCTAGCACTGTCATTGCTATATGAGGACCCCAGCAAGCAGATTACAGCTGAGATGGCAATTAGCAGTTTGAAACAGGGCAAACGCCCAGTAAAAGATTACATTGCTGTATTCAAACACTGGACTAGAGAAACAGAGTGGAACGGTATCAGCAGAGGAATCAGTTCCGGTTGGGCCTTTCTGACGCCTTGAAGGACGATTTGGCCCGATCCAACCTTCCGTCCACTCTGGATACCCTTATCCAATCAGCAATTTCTATTGACCGGCGCCTGAGAGAGAGAAGAGCGTAACGAGCCACGGGAATTTCTTTTACCCCTCGCAAGGGGACCCGTGAACCCACCGATGAACCAATGGAGTTAGGAACCATTAGAGGTCCCCTGTCCACCACAGAAAGGCTGCGCAGACGTACACAGAAGTTATGTATGTACTGTGCCTCCGCAGAGCATGCGGTTGATGAATGCCCCCTAATTCGGAAGAAGCTGGAGGGTAAGACCTCTTCTGTCACCAAGAGTATTCCAAATCATACTACCCCCGCAAATTACCTGTTTTTATCTTTAACATTACAGTGGGAGCACGTGGAGGCCATGATTGATTCTGGAGCCTGCGGCAATTTCATCAACGCTCAGTTTGTAAAAAATAATAAAATACCTACTCAGTTAAAATGTTCACCCGTGTTAGTCAGTTTCATTGATGGGTCCACCTTGACCTCTGGTCCCATCACTCAGGAAACACAACCCTTAAAGGTTATAGGTCCCTTTAACCATGTAGAACATCTATCATTAGACCTGATTCCCTCTCCCGTTTTTCCCATTATCCTAGGCCTACCCTGGCCAAGACAACACCAACCCACTCTGGATTGGGTGCGCAGTCAGGTAAGGATGGACTCCCAGTACTGTCAGGACACTTGCTACACCACCTTGCCCGTACTCCACGTGGAGGCAGGGGTTGTGCCCCCCCAGTATCGGGAATTCACAGACATTTTTGCAAAACAAAGGCCACCCCATTGAGATTATGACTGCCCCATTGAGATAATACCAGGTAGCACCCTTCCCGTGGGGAGGATTTACCCATTGTCGGAACCTGAACTTGTCCATTTAAAGGATTACCTTGATGAGAACCTCAAAAAGAGATTTATCCAACCATCAACGTCACCTGTAGGTTCCGCCATGTTCTTTGTACGTAACAAGGACCTCAGTCCCCGACCTATTATTGACTACCATGCTCTGAACCAGATCACGGTAAAGAACCGGTACCCACTTCCATTGATCCCTGAACTTATAGAACGACTTAAATCTTCCCAAGTCTACATCAGATTAGACCTCAAGGGGGCGTACAATCTTGTAAGGATTAGGCCGGGAGATGAGTGGAAGACTGCCTTCAGGACCCGATACGGATTATTTGAATATAACGTCATGCCCTTTGGGCTATGTAACGCCCCAGCTACTTTTCAGAGATTCATAAATTACATATTCAGAGATCTTTTAGATGTTTGCATAGTCATCTACCTAGATGACATCTTAATCTATTCGGACAACCTAGAACAGCATAGAAGACATGTCCGATGGGTGTTATCGCGGTTACGCGTTCACAACTTATACGCCAAACTTGAAAAGTGCACGTTCGAAAAGCATACCATTCCCTTCCTAGGATATGTGATCTCCCCAGAGGGAATTCAGATGGATACTGCAAAGGTTGACTGTGTTCTGAACTGATCGGTTCTTCACTACAGGAAGGCCCTGCAGAGGTTCTTGGGATTCTCTAATTTCTACAGGAAGTTTATAAAGAATTTTTCGCAAGTGGTAAAACCTCTTTCCATGTTAACTAGTTCCAAAATCAAGTTTAAATAGAATCCTGAAGCCCAGAGAGCCTTCGAGGAATTGAAGATCTGGTTTACCACTGCTCTCGTCTTACACCTTCCAGACCCCACAGCCTTGTACATTCTCGAGGTGGATGCCTCGCATTCCGCCATAGGGGCTATTCTTTCTCAAAGAAAGTGTTTAACTACTCCTATTCATCCGGTATCTTTCTTCTCCCGCACGTTGTCATCCTCTGAAATTAATTACCCCATTGGAGAGAAGGAGTTGCTCGCCATCAAAAGTGCACTAGAGACTTGGCGACATCTATTAGATGGTGCCTAGAACCCTATTACAATATACACGGATCACCAGAATCTCCAATACCTCCAGGTAAATAAAACCCTCTCTTCCCATCAGGTCAGGTGGAGTTTTTTCTTTAGTGGTTTCAACTTCGTGCTTACTTATCGGCCCGGATCGAGAAATGGTAAGGCAGACGCACTCTCTAGGGTCATAGAACCACCCGACATCCTGCCTACTCCCACCTCCATCATCCCACCTGAGAAAATACTGACAACCACTATGCCCTTGAAACAACATCTGTTAGAAGGGTTGAGAGCAAACCGGGGAGTAACACCAGCTAACTTAAGAAAGGACCAGGAAGGCTTTCTATATAACGATTCTAGGCTTTACATACCTCCCTGCTTACAGGTGGATATCCTTAAACTTCTCCATGACTCACCCCTTGCGAATCCATAAGACCACAGATTTGGTCAAACAGTATTTCTGGTGGCCCAAAATGGATGATTCAATTAGATCATTTATCTCCACTTGTGAGACTTGTGCCACCAGTAAGCACGATAAGGCCAGACCCTATGGTATGCTGCTCAATCTACCCATCCCCTCCAACCCATGGGAGGTGGTCTCTTTGGACTTCATTGTGGAATTACCACTGTCGCAGAATCACAACACGATTCTCGTGGCTGTAGATTGCTTAACGAAGATTGCTCACTTTGTACCCTTACGGAAGCTACCTACTATTTAGGAAACCGCAGTAGCATTCCTGAATCACATTGTCAAGTTACATGGAGTACCTACCAAGATTGTCTCTGATTGTGGGACCCAATTTGTTTCAAGGTTCTGGAAGGCACTGTAAGTCACTAGGGATTGACCATAGGCTTTCCACTGCCTACCACCCCCAAACTAACGGGAAGACGGAAAGAGTAAACCAATCCCTCGAACAGTACCTGCGCTGATATTGCTCTTATTTAAAGGACGATTGGTTGGAGCTCCTCCCCTTGGCTTATTCTCCTACAACAATTCGATCAGTTCATCCTCCCAGTCATCTCCTTTTTTCGCCAATTATGGCTTCCATCCTAAACCCCTACCATCTTCCCTAGTGCACACGAACAATCCTGCCACTCAGGATTTCCTGTCCCACATCATACAAAACCGGGATATCCTCAGGACCAATCTGCAAAAAGCTCAGGAGAGGCAGAAACACTTCTATGATCTTAGAAGACTCAAACCACCACTGTACAAAATTGGGGACTTGGTTTGGCTGTCCACAAGGCACTTGAAATTGAGAACGCCTACCAGGAAGCTTAGTCGATTGTTCACTGGTCCATTCCCCATCAAAAAGGTTATTAATGCCGTGACTGTACGCCTTACTCTGCCTCCATCTCTTGGGGTCCACCCGGTTTTTCATGTCTCTCTTCTCAAACGCTATAATAGAAACATCCTTCCAAACCGGGTACCCCCAGTTCTTCCCCCTGTGGATGTGGAGGGCGAGGAAGAATTTGAAATTCAGCAGATCCTGGACTCTAGAAAGATTAGAAATACTCTGCAGTACCTAATCCGGTGGAAGAATTATGGCCCCCAAGAGAACACTTGGAAAGCTGCAAGGGATGTGCATGCACCTCGGCTCCTCCGACAATTCCATCTCCAATTTCCTCTGAAGCCGGTTCCTTCGCGAACCCCTCATGGGGGTTCCTTGGGGAGGGGGTACTGTCAGGGTATTACCCTGCAGTAGCGTCTCGTCCGCAGATCCCGGCCCCTCCTCCCGCAGCGACGTCACTCCTCGTTGCCAAGTTCACAGGGGCCGCCGATCGCGGCTCCGCCCACTGGACGCCGGCTCCCTCGTTAAGAGCGAGGGAGATTCAATT
>NW_017309293.1:76196-79585 GCF_000935625.1 Nanorana parkeri
GAACCACCGCTGACACTGCCTGCTGCCTCGACAAGGAGTACTGAGCAGTTCCATCTCTCCACTCTTGAGGGAATTCACCTCCGCATTGAAATCTTCCTCACAACCGCAAATAACTGTAGAGACTAAGTCTTAGTAGTACTGTGGAGCCTGTGGCCACTGCCACCTAATGTTGGGAATTGGTATTACCTTGCCACTGTTTGTATGCTTATCACAACCATTGTAGTATGCTCATCTGCCACCTACTGTTGGTACCTGATATTACCTTGCCAGTGTCTGTATGCTTATCCCAGCCATTAGGATATGCTCATAACCCTATACTAATAGCTGTCAAAACTGATCAAGAGACGTTATAACTGCTACAATTATTATAGAACCACATATGAGAATAATATTGTGGCTCTTACTCATTGTTTAAACCACTGTATGTCAGGAATACAGTTGGTTACTTGTATTACTAGTGGTGTACGCTGCCGGGCTGCCTGCATTGACTTACCCTGTGTCTCTCCTCTTCTCCCAGCCGAAGCTCTCTATTGCGCAAACTTTTCCACGGAGCACCATTAAATCCATTATTAAAAAATGGAAAGAATATAGCACCACAGCAAGCCCGCCAAGAGAGGACTGCCCACCAAAACTCACAGACCAAGCCAAACACTGCACAGAGCTGGTCTTCATGGAAGAGTGGCTAGAAAAAAGCCATTGATTACAGAAAAAAAAATAAGCAAACAAGTTTGCTGCTCGCCTAAAGGCATGTGGGAGACTCCCCAAACATCTAGTCAGATGAGACTAAAATGTAGCTTTTTGGCCTTCAAGGAAAACGCTATGTCTGGCACAAACCCAAGACCTTGGTCACGTACTTGATCTGTTTGAGATGACGAGGAGAACCATCGCTTTCAGTCCCCCGAAAGTGGGATGGATGGACTGCGTGAGGCACGGGCGCTACTGGATAGAGATGCTGAAAACACTGGAGTCTAACACTAGTGTCAGGGTGCATCAGTCAGCAACCATAGTGCAGCTTCTGCCCGGACTGCTGCACGCTATGCGCATGCGCGTATTCGGCGCCATGCACGTACGCGCGCAACAACATGCACACACAAGTAACGTGCACATGCATGTCCTTGGTGCCAGACGGGCTATTTAAAGATGGCCCCTGCATCTGCACTTTGCTGAGAGATCTTCAGCTGTAACCTGCATCTGTGTTTCTGCTCCTGATACCTGTTTGACCCAGCTTGATTCTTGATTCTGCCTGCTTGCTGCCTGCCTTGTGACCTCGGCTCGTCTCTGACCATTCTACTGCCTCCTGATCTGATACCATTCTGCTCGCTAGTGTATGACCCGGCCTGTTCCTGACTCTGCTTCTGTCACCTGCTTTTGTACCATGCTGACCACACATTACCGATCTGGCTTATTCCTGACTATGCTTCAGCCTCTCACACAAGTGTCGTCTGATCTGCCATCTTCCACCAGCTGTCTCTAGCGTCCTGTTGTCAGCATCAGCAGATCCAGTGTGTCCAGCAGTCATACCAGCCACAGGCACTCGTGCCCCTCTCTGTCTGTATAACTACTGTTCCATCTCCAGTGGGGCTCAGACGAGAGCAGCAAGGGAAGGCCTTCCTCGTCACTTCAGGCTCATTCCAAGGTACGTGACAACCAGGCAGGTAGTCAGCCAGACGCATGCAGGATACCAGCTGAGTGGATGAACGGAGTCAGAGCCGAGCCTGGTCAGTAACTGCAGAATCGGTAGGCAGAAGCTAGGTTAGGACAAGCCGAGGTCAAGCCAGTACCAAATCAGCAGACAAGAGGCAGAATAGTGGAACAGGCTGAGGTCAGGGGCAGGTGGAGAGCAGCAGAGTCAGAGGCTCAAGCTGAGTCAGATACAGGAGTAATTAGGAATCAACACTTGACACTAACTGAAGAACTCTCAGCACTGAATATATGCAGGATGCGAGTTTGAATAAGCCTTTTGGTGCCACGATTAGATGTGAGTGTGTGCATGCCCATCTGCATGTGCAGCATTGCACACGAATGTGTGTATCTTCATCTACGTGCATGCTCACAATTATGAGCAATATTAGCATGAAAACATCTCAAGTGCATGCACAGTGGCTTTCACAATTCCTCTTCTATGACTGCTTGCTGAATTTACCTGACCACCTCTCATGACCCTGAGAACACCAACCCCTGCTGTGGAAATGTTTTTCATCGGCAGTGACCAGCAAACTGGTCAGAATTGAAGGAATGATGAATGGCGATAAATACAGGGAAATTCTTAAGAGAAAACTGTTTCAACTTGAGAGAGATTTGAGACTGGGATGGAGGTTCACCTTTCAGAAGGACAATTACCTTAATCATACTACTAAAGCAACACTGGTGGTTTAAGGGGAAACATTTAAATGTCTTTGAATGGCCTAGTCAAAGCCCAGACCTCAATCCAATTGAGAATCTGTGGCATGACTTAAAGATTGCTGTACACGAGCAAAACCCATTCAACTTGAAGGAGCTGGAGCAGTTTTGCCTTAAAGAATGGGCAAAAGTCCCAGTGGCTAGATGTGCCAAGCTTATAGAGATGTACACAAAGAGACTTGCAGCTGTAATTTCTGCAAAATATGTTAATTCCAGGTGGTAATGCAATAAAATGGGAAAAATGCCATTGGGGAAAAATACCTTTGCAAGCCACTGTATATTCTAAAAATCTATAGATACAGTTTGAAAACAAAAGTGACTTATCTTCACAAGATCACATTATTTTTGAGCACCATTTTTGAGAGATTAAATATTGTTATCAATGTCCCATTTCACATGCATTCGACTGGTCAATGGATTTTGCTTTTTGCAGACTGCCTGGTGGGAGACAGAATTTCTTTGACCACCTATGGTAAGTGGCATTACCACCGTACAGTGTATCAGACATAACTTTACTTTCAGTTGGAGGTATCTTTATCACTGTTTGTTTTCCCAATTTTATGTGCCTTAATTCTCTCTGTGGGATTGCTTCACCTGACAAGTGAAATATAGCCAACGTTTGAAGAATTTTCTATATTAAGTGATACAAACTCTTGTATACCTTTCTCTCTGATGGCTATCCCCCTCAGAAAGCTATTATGTGATTTGTATGCATTCATCTTGCTGAGATCACTGTATGGAATCATGGAGTTTGTCAACAGGGATTATTGCTTTATTTCTTAATATTCTTCTTATTATTTTTTCCAGATTGACTGCTTGGCTATCACATCATTCTTATAACCTTTCACCATTGGTCCTGAGGAACTGGATGTATCTATGAAACCGGTTGACCATTCTAATGCATGTGAAATGGAATATTGATAACAAAATTGAATTTTTTAAGCTGTATATATGGATATTTAGAAATAAAACTGTCTTGTCTATGCTGT
>NW_017309294.1:0-230 GCF_000935625.1 Nanorana parkeri
CCGATCCTAGTTCAGGGTGAGGAGGAGTACGAGGTTGAGCAGATTCTAGACGCCAGAAGGAGAAGGGGACGATTACAGTACCTAATTAGATGGAAAGGTTATGGAACACAAGATGATTCCTGGGAAGACTCGGCTGAGGTACACGCTCCGACTCTACAGGAAAGATTTCACGCCAGGTACCCGGACAGACCCTCACCTATTGGGACCCCCAGGAGGGTTTCCCTTAGGAG
>NW_017309294.1:804-25187 GCF_000935625.1 Nanorana parkeri
ATACCGATGCTTGTATCGGTATCGGTGCATCCCTAGTTGCCATATTTGTTTGGCTACAAACAGCTTATTGGCCAGATCACCGGATATTATCTTAATAAAAGCTGCAGTTTTAAAAATATTGAAAGTCACTTTCTGACATTAAGATGTTAACACTTATATGTGCTGTACAGGATGCCAGAAGCTAGGTCCTAGGAGAGGTCTGTATTTTCCTTTGTTTGGGTTGTTGTCCATTTAAGGGACAGAAATGGGTTAACCTGCTGCAGGAAGTGTGCTCAAAAATATAGGAAGCAAGAGACAGCCGGTGAGAGAGGAGAACGGAATACTACTGTGTGCAGAGGAGATTGTGAAACAGATAAACTTTACTTGGGGCCTGTGGACTAAAGCCATCTAAGCCGGTGAGGGTATCCTTATTATTTTTGTGCTGAAGAAAGCAAACTGTAAAGTTTATCATTTTAATGCTGAAGTAAGCAAACGTGTTTTGTTGTACTGAAGAAAGAAAGGACTGTTTATGTTGCCGGCTGTAGGAAATAAATGCAGTTTTTCTGATAAAGTCTGTGTCCTGCAGTCTGGCTAATTCCCCAAACATCACAGTGATTAGGATAAGAGGTTCTTTTGTTATGTACGTAATTTTGTTTGCAAAAAAAAATATATAATGGAAGAGTTTTATTTTTTAAAATGACCCTTATGGGCATGTGTGAAACCCTGTGTAGTACAAAGCAAAAATTTACCAGCACACTTAAGAGCTATACTGTGAGAAAAACAAAATTACACTAATAGGGTTGAAAACAGAGGTTTTAGTTGCAAAACATGTGGATGAATGCGATAAATTGGGTGCAAGTTCGCCAGGAGGCAGCAGGGACACACCAGAAGCCCAGCACATCACAATGGCAGCTGAATTGTATTTGATCATTTGTCTACTTTACCCCCTTCACGACCGGACACACACACAGTACTTCTCTATTGTGAAGTGACCAAATGACTGCTCACGTACACTGTACGTGAGCAGCTATTCGAGACTCAGGAATGCCGGTAACCATTGAGATCAACAGTTACTGTTCATTAATGAATGCCTCAATATTGAGGCATCCATTAATGAAAGAACTAAGCTGTTAAAAATACCGGATCGCTACCAGCACATGTGCACACTGCTCTGCTATTTTGGTTTTGACACCTCCGTAGAGATCAGGACTTTCCGATGTATACAGGCTGTGTGTTACATTCTTAAGCACACAAATATGTAACAAAATATATCTATGCTGAGACAATATTGCAAGGCTTCTGATATTCTGAGAACGATCAGATGTATTTAGTGACATCTGACCCGGACATGCTGCAGAGTCAGCATGTAAAGATCAGTTTCACCAAGATTATTATTAGCGTTTCCTATGTTTGGAGCAGCCTAATAATAACCAAACATTTAAAAAATTTAATACATTATTAAGAAGTCATAGTGGCTGCTTGATATAATTGGCAAACATTTTTTTTACAAAATACATTTTGTGTGTGTGTGTGTATTTTATGCTATATTTATTATTAAAAAAATAAACCCTTACAATGAAAATCTGCAGCTGAGTCGCAGATTTGTTTTTTACCCTAAGGGTCTTTTTTGAAAGTGTAACCTTCTCATGGCGGCAATGTCTCCAAAGTATGTCGCTGTCACTAAGCATGACAGTTAGTGACATTTCATGACAGTGACATTGTTGGCCACCTAGCCACTATTAGTTTTTAGAGAATTTATTTTAATGCATTTTTTTTTAGCTGTGCTATTTTTCTAAAAATATTAATAATAATCAAAACTGGGGAAAAAGTGTTATTCATATTAAGTGAGGCGTTAGGTGCACATATGTGATAGGGCTATACTGTATTTCTATCTGTCCTCAAAAAACAATACATAATTTGTAGGCATGTACACAGGCAAAAAATGTGTTTCGTTTTCATTCGGATTTTTCGTTATTTCATTTTTTGGGATTCGGGTCCGAAAGTCAATTTGTTTCGGCATTCGGAAGAAATTAGTTAGTGGTAGTGTATACGAACTTTCGTTGCAGCAAAGTGGCATGAGTCAAAAGGAAAACATTTTTTTTTTCTTACAGCCCGCAGAAGAAAAAAAAAAGCGTGAGGTTCCCCTCCCGATCCATACCATACCCTTTATGTCTGGTAGGAATGTTAGGAGGGACCCCCCCCAAGTTAAAAATAAAGTGTGTGTGTGGGGTTCCCCCCAAAAACCATACCAGGCCCTTTAGGTCTGGTAGGGATTTTAAGGGGGAACCCCACCCTCCGAAAATGTGAAGAAAAACACTTGAGGTCCCGCTAAAATTCCTACCAGACCCTTGATCCAAGCACAGGCAGGGCAGGAAAGGGGGGTGATCGAGTGCAGGCCACATGCCCTCAGCATTCCATGCTATTCGGGTCTGTGAGCTGAGATGTCCTATGAATGGTATTATGACACCTTGGCACACAGAACCCAATGGCATTCGGGAGTTCCTGAATCCTATTGTGGTGTTTGACAGCTGAGAATGTCAAATGGGTGGAACAAGCCCCCGTGAAGTCACGGCTTGCTCCAGCCATTTGTTTCGAATCTGGCCAGAGATGCCATTTTGTCTTCGTCGGGTTCAGATGGGTCGTCGTGCAGCGTAACTTTTTTTATTTAGGCAGGCGTCGTGCATCGTGATTGACGCTGGATCGATGGAGCCATTTAAAAAAAAAAAAAAAGGAATTGTCAAAAATGTACTTTGTTTTTTTTTTTACCCCTTACTCATTCACAAGAGGAGGGGGCAGCATCTGAGTGCCCCTTAAAGGAGTACCCCGATGCAAATAAGCCTTCCTGCCCGCAGACCCCCACAAGCACCAGGTCAGGGTTGTGGGGAGGAGGCCGTTGTCCCCATCGGCATGGGGACACCCTCTAAATGCTGAGGGCACAGGGGGGGGGAGCACTTGATCGTCCCTCACCTTTCCTGCCCTGCCGGGCCTGTGCTCGGATCAAGGATCTGATAAGAATTTTAGGGGGTCCCCACTGTTTTCTATTTTTTGGGGGGGTGGGGGTTGCCCCTTAAAATTCCTACCAGACCCAAAGGGTCTGGTTTGAATCGGCAGGGGAACCTTATCTTCCTTTTTTTTCCCTGCTCACTTTGCTACTACTTATACTAATGCTAATGAATTTCATGCAAAATTTTTGTTATCGGAATTTCAGATTCGTTTGCATTTGCCATTTCTGTCATTCAGGGATTCGGATGTATCCGAATCTCCGAATAACGAATCTTTCAGAAACGAATCGCACATGTCTAATAATATGTGTGGGTGCACTTGGTAAGAAAGTATATTACTGCCATGGAAGAATCACACAGCAAAAATTTAAAAAGTGCGTCAATACGAACAGAAACTGAAAACAAAAGCTGTCATGAAGGGGTTAAAGTGAAATAACATTTATGGAGTTATTTAAAAATTAAATGAAGACTTTTTAAAAATTTTGTTTCATGCCACACTAAAAAAGCGTGCACACAAAAAAACCCCCACAATTAGCGGATCAAGCAGTATTTTACAACTTTAAACTTACCTCCACAGGTCTCGGTGTTGAAAACAGGAAAGTGCATTACTTCAGGCATCCCATTTCCATCTCCTTCAAAGATGTAGCAACTTTGTGTTGGAGTTTTCTCAAAACATTCATTGTTTTTCACAGGAAATAGAATGTTATGCGTCTCACAGTACTTAGCTGTTCTTTTCAATGTCTGGTTCAGGAAAGAAAACTTTTTATAATTTGCTCATTGTACTTCATTGGTAAAGACTAAACAGACCTGATTACGACTCCTAAACAATTTTGCAAATTGTGCTAAAACTTCAGTGAACCCACACATACAACAAACTCAAATGAAGTCTATTGGGGGGACAATTTTGTTGTTCAATTTGGACAGTTTGTTCATGTACTTCGCAAGCTAAAAGGTGTAGGAAGCTGACACTGGCAAGGAGGAACGTGTACCAATAGTTTATGCCAACTCCCAATAGGTAATTGTCCATTTATCTCACAATTGAAATTCTCTAAAGGAGTAAAGGATGGCTAGCACTGGACATTGTACCTTGGTGAACACTTGGTGAGCGTGGAAGGTACACCAAATAGAATGCCTACAAACTGGTAATGTTATGTGCGCACAGCAAAGTGCAGGTAGTGTTGATGTGCTATAAAGATATTAGTACCCATTTGTGATGTCCACAGAGGCTAGAAATTCTCCCTAAAGATGGAAAGCTATGATAGACCTGCTGGATTCTGTGAATAATTTTTTAAGTTGCATGTAAAAAAAACAATTGAGTGCATTCAAATACAAATGAATTGAATGAATGCCCCCTTTGTCTTTGGGATGAACAAGTTTCAACTAAGTTTTTTTACTAAGTTAGGTAAAAATATAGGGTTGAGATTCAATGTTTAGTTTTTTGGTAGGCATATATATTTTTTTAATATATATTTTTCGTGGTTCACAGTCTACACTTGTTGCTAAAACAGGCAAAGCTGCCCTTTGTTTGCAGCACGTTGCTCCATACTTGCACGGTAAAGTAGTGTGCATTGTGACAGCTGCATCGCTCCGAACCCACCATACATCAATACCATTTGACTATATGCAGTTCTGAACTGACCGAGCCGTCACCATGAATATGGTGATACCAATCATAGCCTCACCCTGCACAGAAATCTCTCCGCTCGCGGGATAACAATCTGAGGCCAGCAGACCTGAGAGTGATTGTCAGTAGGGTTGGTTAAATCCATAGTTAACCCTTTACACACAAAACAGTAACTGCCACCACGTGTTTTAACGGAAACATGCATTGTTCTCAGCAAATGCTGTGACAATTCAAAAACAAATTGCAATTATGTGTAAAATGCACGGTTTTGGTGTCTCCTTTTAGTATATTGTGTCAGCAGCAGTGAACACAAGTGAATCCTATAATCACTCACTGAAATCTCAAGACAATAAAGTCACTGCGTTAAAAAATCTAAAACTTATACATAAACATTAAAGTGCTTAGTGATTATCCCAACACAATATGTGACATCCCCAATAGGTACAAATCAATACAATCTTAAAAGTGCATAAGCAATGTGTTGTGATCCAGATCACATGTGCAACTCCACAAAATTAGGTTCTATAAAGCACAAAAAAGTATTTTTTAACAGTTGTTCCAATAATATATAAAGTGAAATTGTGCTCCACTCTACTAAGCTTTGAATGTAAATTTTTAAAGAATTTGATTAAAGGTTTTAAGGATTTTATACAATGTGGCGTCTACATTTTTTCCATAGGGCATTGAATGAGTTATAAGAAGTGTGCGGAGAAGGTTAACATTGCCAGTCTAGAAGGTGGATTGACAGGAATTGGAACAACTTGAACTGACCAACAGTTTCCAGAAAAATCCAGAGAATTAAAAGGAGATTTTGGCTACAAAGGAGGTTGCCATCAGCTGTTTTTGCAGAGTGGCTCGGTAAGGATTGTAATCTGAGTGCAGTTTGACCATTTAATAGTGGTCAAAGGAGTCTGGTGAGTGTATTGATTGCACAGAAACACTTAGGATGTCACACTAAAGGTGCCCATACACCTTACGAATATCAGCCGATTTTCGCATGCGATTGCGTTTTCGTCCGATATTCGTAAGGTTGATGGGCAGTGTACAACCGCAAATATCGATCGACTTTTGACTAACCAGTAGGTTAGAAAACTTTGGTCGATCATACGATTTTCGCAAAGTTAGTGGTTAGCGGTTATATATTGTTGCAATAACTTTTAAAAGATACCTATTTATTTTTTGCACTTTATAGAGACTAATTTGGGGAGTTGCACATGTGATCTGGATCACAACACATTGCACATGCAGTTTTGAGATTGTACCGATTTTAACTATTGGGGATGTCACATAATTGTGTTGGGATAATTACTAAGCACTTTAGGCCCTGTTCGCACTGTAGGCCCTGTTTCTGTGCTGACCTGATCCGTACGCACTTGCACTAAAAATGCATCCCAATGTATCCCTATGTGTTTTATGGGCTACAGGTCTCACGTGCGCAGTCCGTTCAGGTTACGACAGAAAAAATACTGCATGTAACATTTTGTCCGGTCAGGAAACGGACCAGAAACGCAAAACGCTTCAAAAATGTACTGCACTGCAGCTAACATACTGACAGCCCCACTCCAGAAAAAAAAAAAAAAAAAAACGCATCTAAAACGCAAAATATGAATTTGTAAAGGTGCCACACATTGTGCTTGGGCAGTGGGACTTCAGCTGTCAAATTCAAATGTCTACTACTGGGTACATTCTGCTTTGGGTCTACAAGTTTGCAGTCTATTCCGATGTTCCAGCACCATAAGGTGACACACAATATTTCTAAAGCTGGACCTCAACTTACAAATTTCATATGCTTGCTGTAGCTAAATCCTGCTTTCTGTCTGTGGTCTATTCCAGTGCTTCGCCACTCAAAAATATTTGTGGCTATTGTATTTTAAAGTGATATTAAAGTCAAAAGTATTTTAAGCTGTTTCAAATGCAGATGAAATAATTTACAATGAATACTTGAATACTGCTTCTTGATGTTTAAAAGTGTTTTTGTTTCCTGCAACTTCAGCTGGTTTTCTGAGCACTGGTCCTGACTTTCTGTTTTAGAGTGACTCCTTTCTCAAGCAGAGTGCTATGCAGTAACCCATGTGTGTGTCTCCACAAACACACAAACACAGCAAATCAAGATACTTCCTTCCCTCCTTACCCCCTCTCCTCCCTCCTCCCTTCTCCAAGAAAGTAGATAAACAGTCTGCACTGTCCTTTGTGATCTTGCACTAGACAGGAAGTTCAGGGAGTGAAATAACGACAAAAAGCGCCAAAAAAAGACCACTCCACTATGGGTTGACATGCAGGAGTGGTGCAGGTCGCTGCCCCACATTAGCCAGGGAAACTGTGATATCTGAGAAGGAAACAAAAACAAGGGGCGCCTACCCTGGTGTAGATAGTTTTTAATGAAGGGGGCCTGACCCTGGAAACGGGTTAATGCAGGCACTTTGTGCTGGTACACAGGACTGTCTGTGGAGCTCTCATGCATCCTTCACCATTCCTTGACGTTTGAAAGCTCATTGTGTTCTACTGTTGTGAGCATGTTTTTAACTTTTGCCATCTTCCATTAAAAACTATCTACACCAGGGCAGGCGCCCCTTGATTTTGTTTCCTTCTCAGGAAATTCAGGGAAACTGAGCTGGAAGCAGCTGTTCGGAAACATGATGATTGTAAGTGTTTGGGCAAAAATGTAAAGCACTGCTAAATTATTGAAGAAAAGTTTGAGAGTTTCATACTACTTTAAATAATACACTCTAATGTTTATTTAAGGATCAAACCTACTTTTTACTCCCTTTTACATTGCAGCCGAACCAAAATGCTCACACACAGTCCAGTTACTGCACAATATTTGTAGCTATTGCCTCTGAAATAATATACTCTAATATTTATTTAGGGATAAAGCTTGACTTGTCTTACTGTTACTTTTTTTGTGTAACCAAACTTCTTAAATCCCTACTCTCATTTGTATTTCACAGTGAAACATGCCTTATCTTTCCCTCTTACAATGCAACCTAAACAATCTTCTTAAAGGCTATTTAGCCACTGTACAATATTTGTGGCTAATGTCTCTGTAATAATAGAATAAACCCTGCTTTGTCTCTTCTTACATTGTGGCCTAACCATGCTGCCTATATATGATCCAGCCAGGGGCTCTCCGAGGCAGGGTGTCACCAGGAGCATGCGTCCTCGCTTATGCGCTGTTGTCACATCTGCGGGAATTACAATAGTAGGATCACAACTGCGGAGTAAAAGGATCAATCAGATATGAATCTCAGGCGTCACTCACAATCTCAGCGGTGAGTTTGAGATTCTACCATCATATGATCAACGTACAAATGAGAACAGTACTATTGCGTCATAGCCTGTAGTTTGGAAACTTAAAATACAAGAATGCAGTGTTTGATGCTGGTTTAAGAACGGATACTCAATAAGCCTAATACACAGTCCATATCAGTTCGCAAGCATTTAGAGGCAGAGGTGCTATCCCACAGATAGGGTACTTGCGATTTGGAAGTAGCTGAATGCTGGCTGAGACTTCGAGGTGACTCCAGTGGCAGTACTGAGCAGGTCCGTCTTCCAGATGGCAGCAGGGTGGTGAGCAGGGTCCGGCTTCCAGATGGCAGCAGGGTCCGGCAGGTTGCAGTGGAATGTACAGGTTCGTGAGGCAGCAGGCGTTCAGACCACAATCACAGAACGCCATGCTGCCTCATTAGTGCCTTTAAATAGGGTCAGGAAGTGAGGAGGGACCGCTGATTGGCCCGGACGACTTCCGCGTTCCACCGTGGAACGCAGCCGCCGCGTCACAACCAGTAGTTTGCGCGGCTTCCGCGTTCCACGGTGGGACGCAGAGGGCCGTGACAGATAAACAAGAGGCGGCCCCGTCGGCGGTATTACAGCTGTTACCTGGCATTCACCCGGCGGGATAAGGTATGCCGCCAGTCCCCTCCTCTCTCTCTCGAGCAACTGTCTGGCTCTCGGTCCATAACCGAGTGAATGGCTTTTCAGAGGGGGTAACACTAAAATTACTTGTGAGTCATTTTGGTGTCACCCCTCCAATGGTGTCACCCGGGTGCGGGTTGCACCCCCCCTAGTGATGCCACTGGATCCAGCCCAGGCACAATATTTTTGGCCATTTTATTTTTTTCTTTTCTACGAGTATAATACACTCTAGTGTTGATATCTAGACTTTAAAATGGCTGGTGGAGGTACTGTTCAAAAAGGGGCCTTGTATTAGTGATTACTGCAAAACAGTATTTTGGGGGCTTTTGTCAGCAAAATAAGTACACTCTAATGCTGATTTCCTGATGGAAAAAATGGCTGATGAGGGTCCTGTTCAAAATAGGGCCTAGTACAAGCAATTAAATTGTGCACACGTAGGCACTACAATAGTGTGGGGGCTTTTTAGTGAAGTAAATACACTCCAGTGTAGTTTTTTTGGCTAAAAGCTTTTAGCAAATGACTACCCTTTAGAGAAAAATATGAATATAAAAGAGAAAAGCATGCAAAGCACAGCTTTGTCTGTGTCAGGAACAAGTGGCCCAACAAAAGCAAACTTGTGAAGCCAGTCAGCCTATGTCCTTTGGTTTCACCCCTGCAGCTATGCCTTTTTGGCTTTCCTCCTACAGTGCGGTAAAGCCAGCTAGCCTAGTTAAAAAAATGTATTAGCAATGAGGGGCAGAGGCGTAACTAGAACCATGAAGGGCCCCCAACCCCCCACCGCCATGGTACCGTGTGGTTAACAGGAAGGCTGCCGAGGTCCCCAGCAAGCGCGGGACCTCAGGCAGCAGCTTGTTTATAATTTTAGTGCCTTTGTTCTGTCGAGAACTCCGACCCAGTGTCTGCGCTTACAAACAGACAGGATTAACGAGGAAACCGGCATTTATTTACAAAGTATTAATTTGTAATGGTTAATTGTGACCGTTACTAATTTGCCATGCATGGCAGTAAATGATGGATGGCAGTAAATGATGAATGGCAGTAAATGATGGATGGAATATTATTAACGGTCACAATTAACAATTTAAACGAAATACTTTGTAAATAAATCTCTGCTTCCTCCATAATACTGTAGATAAACACTTTTAAAGCCCCATTATTGTGTTTTTTAATGTATTGAATCTAGGGGTGTGGTGTCTCAGTTCCGATGGGTGCTCCGGGAAATACTTGTTTTTTAAACCTCGATAATACTGGTCTATGCGCAAGCACAGATGCTGAGGTCGGCAAATTCGACTACGTTGGCGTTCTTGACAGAACACCGGTATCTGCATTTAGTATCGGGGCATTTTCACGATTATGAGTACTCGTGAAAATGCCCAGTATTGGCAGTGGTGTATCCCTACTTAAAAATATAATGCATTGCTGGGACTTGTAGTCCTTTATAGTTGGTGCTATTCTGCATTGCTGTATATTCATCATACCACCAGCTATGCGGGACTACAAGTCTCAGCAATACATTATAATAAAAGCCAGCTATGCAGAATACTACCAGCATCCCCCGTGCCCCCCTTCCCCACGCACTCCTTCCCACTCCAGACTTAACTTCCCTCTCCTGCAGGACCCTCTTCCGTGTCTCTGCGGCCAGGGGCGGGGCTAAGTGGAGAGGGTCCTCACACAGCAGAATGTGCTGCCTGGCGGTGCCTGCATCACATTCTGCGGGACTAGTGACAGCCTCTCCAGCCCTGCCGCACAGACGCCCATACATGCTGTGGGTGGCAGAGCGGCACGATCTCGGGGGGGCCCTCTTCTTCCTCGCTGCCCCCCCCAACAGGCGAACCACCAGGGCCCGGTCGCAATTGCCTTTTTTCACAGAAATATGTGGTTATGTGCCACACACAGAGCACCAAAAAGTGTGAAATGAAGACAAGACAGCCTTTAGCAATTAGGTGTTCCCCCTTCACCTGTTCAGGAGGATTCAGTCACCATCAGGAGATTTGGCAAAGAGGTGCATTGCTGCTCTAGCTCACAGTGGGGCACAGTTGTGCTCCCTCTTGGATGTTGACATAGATCCCTGTATTATTCTTCTGTTGAGGTCTGCCACATCCCATATTTAATCAGATCTATAGCTCTGCAGTCAGCAAAGCTCATACTTCTTGCTCAAGCTCTGACTCAACAGGTGCCGTGTCTGACCTCTGCAAAATGATCACTCTTTAGCCACAGAGAGCAAGAGCCCCAGTCAGTCGGCAGCATGCTTGGCTTTTTTACTCGGGCTGGTGCTGCTTCAGAAAGAAAATGAACTGTAAGGCATTGAACACCTTTTTGTTTTTCAAGCATCTGGAATGTGTTTAGATGGTTTAAACGGAAAGTTTAATTGGGCTTAAAGGGGCACACAGACAGCATTAAAATCTTGACAGGGGCTCTAATGTATTAGAAAAAGAATTTTTCCCCAGGAAAAGGGGATCCCACCATTCTTTACACAATCTACGTGACAATTATGTAGTGAAAAAAGTATAAATATATTTATTCAATAAAATCCATAATTTTAGACTCTACGTACACAGAATATCAGAAAAATATATTAATCAGACAAACAAATAAATGTATATACACAACAGACAGATAAAAATATGTACATAAATTAATGACTGCATACCGCCTATGAACCAGTAAGTAAATGAGTGGGTTAATGAGAAAAAATTCCTTGTCAATTAGGAGACATGCCGCTTAGAAAGCCAGGTGTGTTCATATATTTTTTTAGAAAAAGACAAAACGCTATCCATGAAGCGAATTCCAATATAAGCGGGATTTCCCGATAATTGCCCTAGTTTGAACTAAAGGGCACAAAAAGTATCGGAATTGTAGCTACGGAGGAAGCGTATCATGTGGATACAGCACCCATGGGGATCATGGAAGTGGGATAACACAGTTAATATGAGAAAGGATATTTTTATATATATAACTCACAGTCCCGGAATATCCTCGTTTCGATGTTTCCAAAGTACGTTTCGAAGAAAAGATGGTAAGTTGGAACTTGAGTTTTGATGACTGGGTTGAAGAGGAACACAGATATCAGGAGGTGTAGGTATTACCTCGGCTGGATCCGATAGATGTTGCAAATCGTTGCCTTAACTCGATAGCTGTGTTCAGTTAACCGGATAGGTTTCTCTTTGATTTTGATCCACACTTGGTCATATACGAAGGGGAAAGATTTTTTCTGTAAATGAACCGAGGAATCCTCCAAGGATTTTTGTGCAGTATTCAAAAAAGGAAATTGACGATGGTTACACCTCGCTTAAGCCAGTCTCCATCCGCGTATAGGTGTACCGGGGGGTCTGGTTGGTGAGGTTCAGCTGGTGATTGTTATCCATAAATTCCCCATGGGAGAGTTTGACAAACTCTAAGCCGGTTCCCGAAAGGGCTTATTGTGAGGTAATTAAAGGCTTTGAAAGTGCAGACATGTCTCAGGCGGAGCAGTCACACAAGAAAGAAGGAACCTGAGCTGAACACCCACTCTAATGTATTACTACTCCTTTCCAGATCTAAAAAAACCCCTTTGACTTTAGATGCACTTTAATGCAATAACAAAAATACAGAACACTCCAATAATAACTCACGATAGGCTCAAAGCCTTAACATAAGGAGGAGAAGGGTCTTTAGTTCAGCCATGAGATTGTAATTTTCAAATCTCATTGGACTGAAATTAACTGTCATAAAAAAAATAAAGATTTAGATTATGGTGTTTGCTTTAGGAATTTCACCTTACATCAGTCACATCAGCAGGCTGCTGCTGTCATTATTCAACCCCCCGCGGTTACCGGTTAGTTTCTAGGACTGCCTGGCATCCTAGCAACTACCTGGCAGAGGTCTCTGGCAGCGGTTGAATGACTGTGGCAGTCTCTGACCCACGGAGGGCCCGCCCCTCCCTTCAAATGGTGCCCAGGGCATGTGCATTATGCATGTGATTATGCAACAGCCATTCTAATATAACCGGCAACACTCATACTGTGACCAATCACAGAACGTAAAGAGGGATATAAACTTACAAACTGAAATATTCATATGCTTTGTGTTTACATTTTGTACAATTTACGTACACCACCTGATCCATCTTTTATAAATTAGAGATTTTCCATGGAGCTGTGCTGTAGTCTCATTTAACCCCTCATCCATTTCAAGAAATCCTCCAGTTTTCAGTGCCTATATTCCACACAAATTCTGATGACAGACACTCTAGATGTACCATAATTTGACAAAGCCCAAAAGTTCTACTTTTCTTCTAATAAAAAAACTAGGTAAATGCCAATAGAAGTCACAGAACAATTACCATAACAATTTAATTAAGCTATTTAGATCACAGATTAAGCAATATGATTGCAATGCCTAGCAGCGGCCAGCAAAGCAAGCAAGATACTATCCTGCATTACAAGAGGGATGTAGGCATGGGATAAAAACATAATTTTTACCACTTTATAAATTGCTGGTTTGGCCTCACCCTGAGCATATGGTTGTTTGCTCACCAACCCTCAGGAAAGATGTCCAAGAACTCAAGAGAGTTCAGAGAAGGGCTACAAAATTAATAAAGGGGATGGAAGGCCTGAGTTATGAAGATCGCCTCAAGAAATTAAACTAAATTGCAATTTTCAAAATCATTAATTGTGACCACATTATTTGAAATAAGATGTTTACACTGAGTACATGAGGACACAACAGGAGGTTAGAAAAGAGGCAGTTTATTATTAGATTGTGTAAGGGTTTTTTTTTTTACTGTGAGAGTTCCCTTCCACAGTCAGTAGTATCCGCTGATGGCATAGATAAATTCAAGAAACTTTTAGATGAGTCTCTTAGTTTACTAAGTATACAAGCATATGGAACTACTAGATCCAAGTATATACAGACACATATATACACACACACACACACACACACACACACACACACACACATATAGGTTGTACTGGGACAATAGCAACATAATATCAGTGGAATGAGAGATATCTTTAAATCTCTCATTCCACTGATATTATGTTGCTATTGTCCCAGTACAAATAAAATATAAAAATGTATGCACTTTGACTTGTCATTATAAATTACACTATACAAAATTAAAAGAAAAAAATGTTTTCATCAATTTTTTATATGGCAAGTTGCATTGAGTTACCATAAAGTTTGGTTACCTCAAATGGACCTCCTTGACTGAAGTCAAAAGACAAAATTAGGTCTACTTTGCGATGGGGAGGCAACATTGACGGGTATGGAGTATTTATTTCCAAACCGGCATCAATTAAACAGATGTGCTCTTTATGAAAGAGGTCACAGTCTTCAGTGATTTTATCTAGGACAACAAAGGAATACAAATGTTATTAACACACAAAAAAAGTCAAAACGTTTACAGGTGCACATGTGAGTATGAAATTGATGTATCTGTCTTTAAAATTAAAAAAAAAAGGGCACTCTAACAGATGCGTTCAGAAAAAAATAAATCTTTGAGATACCCTGCCTTAGGTTATTTGTAAGACCAGTTACTATAATCTCACACAAACTTTAACATGTTCATTTGCAATATTTTAAAATCTGCAGCTTTCATTATAATATTTCCTGGTGACCCTGGTCATTTGCAGGCATTTTCTATAATAGGGTGACAGCACTCCGTCTCCCAATTCCTGTATTGCACCCGCTCTCATGCTCTTCCAAATGGAGACAACAAGAAGCTGTGATCATGCACACTGCACAGCTGTTCCTGTCAGTGGCTTCGCATTGTCAGCCTTCATTTGGAAGTGCTGCTGTTGGCATAATCTCCATGTAAGAAACAGGGTCACAAAAAATATTTGCTGATAAACTATGAATGTAAATAGACTTGTGTCCATTTCCATCAGATTGCCTCCGATCCAGCAAGGTCAGGTCTAGTGAAATAGTACTCTGATCCATATTTTATTGTGAGCTTGGCCAGAGCCGGGGGTAACCAGATATAAATGGACACCAATGGAATAATATTGGGTTTTCCAATCAGGTCCACTTGAAAAGCCCGGGTGAAAGAGCTCTTATGCACACAGAAAAGGGTTACAATGTCACAATCCCTTTTGCTATTTGTACTTGCTGTCCAGGAAACCAAGCAAAATCCCTTCCCAGGCAGTTGTCACAGGGACAAATGTTCAAGTTGGAAAATGTCCCTTCCTATGTTGGTGACCGCAGTAAAATTTGGGAGTTTGAATCTATTTCTCTTATAGTGACAATGCTTATCAGAACAGATAGTGCGGGTAAATCTACCCAGTGAGGATACTGCCATCAATCAAAACCTAAAAAGGGTACTAATGCTTCCCTACTCTATCCAATACTTAAGAACAAAATTTTGGCTAGAAAGTATGAAAGCATTCAAAAGGCTATTTTAAGGTGACTGACAACCATTTTATTTTTCTAATACACGTTGAGGAAATATATGTATTTGCAAAATTATGTATATAAATTATATGTATTTTGACAGACTATCTTACTTTACTGCAGTTGGGGACTACAAGGTCAGAAGGTCAAACACCATGTATAATTATGGATCCT
Organism: Nanorana parkeri; assembly: GCF_000935625.1. Lineage (NCBI taxonomy): Eukaryota > Metazoa > Chordata > Amphibia > Anura > Dicroglossidae > Nanorana > Nanorana parkeri. Next base: position 15,868 of record NW_017309294.1, read on the forward strand.
TTATTGCATGCATTTATCATTCTAAGCAATTAGCAATTTCTGATTTATAAATATTTCTTATATATATGTTAGAGTCACACGTAAACTTACCTTTACAGCGGTACAGAAAATTGTTTAAAATTCCCCATTTCCAGTGGCAAAGACAAACTGTGATTCTCTTCATTACTATAGCAGCTTCATAGCCCTCTAGAAAAGAGACAAAACATATTTTCTTGAAGCAACCTGAGACTGATGTCCGACTAGAGAAAAATGCTTGCATGATTTTATTAAAAAAGCGTTAACAAAGCAGTGCACATAATTCAAATGAATTTCATAAAAGCAGCTGTGTATTCCTCCACAGAGACTCCTCAAAACTCTACTGGGTAAAGGTGCTGTACGAGAATCGCGGGAAATCCAGCGATCGTACGAGAATCGTGCAGTGTATGGAAGGCGTGCGACCGTTTCTACTGTACGGTCGCACGTCTTCCATCGAACCAGCAGGCTAGAAAACCCGCCGGGAATCGTACGATTCTCGGCGAGTTAGTGGCCTGCTGGTTCGACAACTGCCAAACAGTTGCTTGTTTGCAGTCATCGTAAGCCCGCCCCTCATTACAGTCATCGGAAGCCCGCCCCTCAGGGGGGCGGGCTTGCGATGATCGCAAGTACGATCTGCCTGTCCAAGATGGGCAGATTGTACGTTTTTTAAAGTACTTTACAACCCTCGCAAGACAAAAGTCTTGCGAGGGTTGTAAAGTGTATGGCCACCTTTACACTATCTTTCCCACACTTGCAAAGTGGAGAGAATGTCCAAAATCTCAGCGTTATGTATGTCAATGCTGTTGCTGGATATGTGTCCTAATCTTCCTCTCGGTTATGAATGCGTGCACTACCTCGCTGATCCCAAAGCTGTCATCCTACAACATTATTAATGTGCAAATTGTTTAATGGTAATGGGATAATCAGTAACAAACTGTTTACTGTGAGTTAACTCAAAAAGACAAGAGGCCACCATCTGAAACTGGAAAGAAAACATGTAATTTTAAACTGCGAAGGGGATTCTTTACTGTGAGAGCTGTAAAATTGTGGAACTTCCTTCCACAGGCAGTGATTTCAGCTGAAAGTATGGAATCATTCAAGCAAGATATACAGAGATACAGATAATCTTATTAACTCAAACACACACACAACCACATAGGTTGAACTTGATGGACCTGTGACCTGTGACTTTCTTTAACTGTAAAAACCATGTAACTATGTAGCTATTATTTCTTTAAATCTCTCATTCCACTGATATTATGTTGCTATTGTCCCAGGACAAATAAAATATGAAAATATATGCACGTTGACTTGTCATTTATAAATTACACTATGATTTTTTTAAAAAGAAAATCATGCCTATACTATTCAAGTTTGCTTGTATCTTCTGTTCAGTGCCACCTTGCATTTAGGGGTCACATGGTCACCTTGTGCAGTGTAGCGGCAAGCAGTACTCATCAGCAAAAAGGAGCAAATAAAGAGGTTAGCACTACAGGCTTTCTCTGAAAAAATATAACTAAAAAACTTTATCACAAGCTAGAAAGAGTGTTTGTTTTTTAGAGCTGGCTACATGCCATACATGCAGATCCTTTTTACTGGCAACGTCCTTGGAATGGAAAGCTCCACTTGATGCAAATAACAGTGTCATTATTATAACATTTCTTAATAAAGACTCTTCTAGCAGAGTAAAATATATGAAGTGAGTATTTGCAAGAATATTGAACTTCTTTCAAATTTAGTTGAGAAAGCTATACTTTCCAAGGCAGCTTTTGTCTACAAGATAACTATATAAATTGAAAAGTTTTAGGAAAACTTCAATGCAGATTCATATCTGCTTCTGTTTTGTAGATACTGAGATAGGCCATGCCACTGTACTTTAAAATAATCACATGATCACTTTTTATTGTAGTAAGAAATATTCCCCTTTTCCCAGCATTCCTCTAGATGTTCACTACACATGGCATATATCCAATTAATGATGACATGCTTAGGGAAGTAAATCTACAGACCATGCTGGGGATGACAGTAGTTGTACTCTAAGGTCTTTACAGATTTTATTAAAAAATGTTGTCAATAACATGAGTAGAGGGAAAGAATTTTGTGAAGTTGTGCTCACAGAATGCTTTTGCATTTAGCCATTTTAAAAAGAGTTAAATAGGCTGCAAGTTTATTTGTAATAGTATATTTTAATTAGTTTACAATAAATAAAACAATGGTGTATGCAACAATAGCAGGTGTTAAATAATTTTGAAAGGAAACTGGAGTTTTCCTTTTAAAATGTAAATCTTAACACTGAACTTCTCTTATTTGCTTCCTTTAGGTCTACTTAATATGCTATTGTTTGATAACTCAAAAATAATGTATGCTCCTGACCTATATCTTATGATCTATGACAGGATGTGTGACTTTATAGATTCTATTTATAAAGAAAAATTGCATGTATATTTGTTCTTTGCGAGTTAACCAGTTGTGAGGATGGGGCAAAATTGAATGTTCTTAGTGTATTTTCTCTTCTGGTTAAAACTTAATTCATAAAGTGAATTGGGAAAATACTGCGTTATGGCCACTAGATGGAGTTAAGAATCATAGAAAATAAATGCGTGTTATTAACCACCTCCCGTCCGCTGAAAGACGGCCGGACGGGAGTCTCCTGAATGCGGGTGGGCATCTTTAGACGTCCTTCGTGCCCGCGCCCGCTCGTGCGCACCAGGGGGCGCGCTTGAGCGGGAAACCGGCAGGATTTTAAACGTTTACATATAATCGGTCGGCGTCTGAAGAGACGCCCAATCGCTTGTATTAAGCAAGTCAGTGTGACCCCCCCCCTTACCTCTTCTCGCCGTCGCCGTTCTCGCCATCCCCGCCTCCGCCGTCCCCGCAATCCCGGGCGTCATCCATCCCGGGCGATGTGGCAGCTCTGTGCACTGAGAATGGAGGGAGTTCAGTACAGATCTCCCTCTGCTCTCCTCCCGGTCTCTGAATGCAGGAAGTGATGTATGTTACATCACTTCCGCATTCCCTGTCACTCTCCGGTACAGAAACCGGAGAGAAGCTGATGAAGCACATCTGTGCTTCATCAGCTTCTCAAGGGGGTCCCTAGGTAACAGGGGTCTTAGAGACCCCTGATGTCTCCATAAAGGGGACCTGTCATTGTAATTTGTTATTACATAGGGGACTTCTTAGCACCCTATGTGATAAAAAGTAAAAAAAAAATTGCTCAAAATAAATAAAATGTACGCACACACAAATAAAAAAACCCCACAAAAGTTTTTTAAAGACCCCCACCCCCACGTAGATGCGCAAAAATGAGGTTAGGTGTGCCTACACGCAAAAACGACGATTGTGCACATTACGCCGCACATGTTACATATCGCCGTGAACGTCAGAGTGAGAGCAAAAATTTTAGGGCCATCAATCACTGATAACACTAAACTGATGAGCGCTAAAATCTTTTAAAGCAACGCCCATGGCCAATTTTGGCTATGATAGTTTTTTGCAATTTCACGGGCGTGCACAATTTTAAGGCTTGACATTCTTGGTGTCTATTTACCCAACGTGACCCCCGCTTTTTATATTTTACCAACAAATTGGGTAAAAATAAATGTTTCCTAAAATAGTAAAGGGAAAAACCGTTTTAAAAAAAAATATTCCGTACTTTTTCATTATATAGTAAAAAATAAACCACCCCCAGTGGTGATTAAATACCACCAAAAGAAAGCTCTATCTGTCCCCAAAAAATGGTATACAATTTGTTTCAGTACAGCGTTGCATGACGGTTGAACTCGATGGACATTTTTCAACCTGACTAACTATGTAATTGCCATCTTTGTATTCTACATGCCCTCTACTTTGAGAAAAGATATAGTTTTATTGGTAAATTTTAAATTCACAAATATACATTTTCACATATTTTTGGAAAACTGACAAATACTGTACATCCAGCACCAGCAATGAAAAGGTTAAAGTAAACACAAACCATGGGGCACCCTTGGCATGAGTATACTATCTCTGTGTGTGTGTGTGTATTTACAGTATACGTGCATACTAGGGATGCACAGATACTTTTCGAGTACCAGTGCAGATACTTGGCATTTTCACGAGAACTACCAGGGTTGCAGCTGTTGCAGCTGGGACCGGGCTCTGGTGCTCCACCACTGTCCTGAAATCATTAGTCTGTATTGTTTTAGAAAAACTGTCACATGACAATAAACAAAAATGTATCAGTACTTGTATCTGTGAGTACTTGGACAAGTATCAGTACTTGTACTCGCAAAACTGGTATTGGTGCATCCCTTTATTTATATTTATAAAAACAAAATCATACATTAAAACAGAGATGTACAAATCCCAGGAGCTCCGTGTGCTCCTTACAAATGACAGCTGCCTCCTAACTTTTGAATTTTTCTCTAGTCTAGTCTTGGAGCTCAAAAGTATCGGTACATGTACTCATGCGGAGTACTGTACTTGGTATCTGTGCAACCCTAGCGTATACTATATATACTGTTTACATTTGTATACAGGAATGTATGATTGGAGATGTATGCTCGTATAAATTCGGTCCATTGCATTACATACCTTTTAGACCTGTTATCGCCTCCGATATAGCATTTTTCAGGCCCTGTGGTACTTCTAGATAAAGTAAAATAAGATGACATCAGTATCACCCCACACATAAAATGTACTCAAGAATATCAAAGTGTACTTTTGCATTGATAAAACATCTATCAAATGTTATATAATGCTAAATTAAAACCTGTAACAATGTTTAGCTAATAGTATATCTGGTATAATGCTTGCATTACCAAAGAAGGGAACACCCAGGTTCTTAGAAAGCACCTGTAAGATACCATGGATAATGGAAGAAAGAATCAGATAAAACAAGTACAAAAAAACAAAATGACAGTGGGAGAGTGCTCACTTGGATGTGATATAAATGACTGGGCTACATTTAAAGGCAGCTAGCTTATGCAGTTTTGGCTTTCAGATTTTCAATATGATACCATCACATTGTTGCCCATCACAGGGTAAAATCAATATGATGGTAAAAAAAAGAATCATTATGCAAAATATAACTGAATACTGCTGTTTAGTATCATGTTTGCAATGTAAATGTGTATTCAAGGATTCACACACAGTGGTTAATAATTGATCAATGCCATTTTCTTCCAGAATCATATTTAAATGATCACTCTACCTGTGTATGCACAGTACATATCTCTGTCAGTATGTCTGCCTTTATAGTTTAAGGTCCCTGCATGTTTTAACTGACAGCAGTTGCAGTGGCTTCTTGGATTCAGGACATCTGCAATATTCAGCAGCCTCACTGTGCTGGAAAGTTGATAACCCCGACTAACATATACCGAGGGGCCTCAGCATTCTGTCAGTTCGCACCATATGTGCCCAGGCCAATTGTGAATACTGTTTCTAATCAGTATCCTGTTATGCCTTGTATCCTACTACTGTGTGTTAACTATCCTCAGGTCTAGTTTACCTTGGTTACTCTTTCCTCCTTCTGTAGTAATCCTAGTTCATACATTTTTCTGTTGCTATTTATTTTGCCCTTGTAATTGTATCTTTGCTACTGTGTGTCCTTGGTTAGATTTCTACATCCATTTACTCGCACCTTTCTTATTTACTACTTGCAGTTTATTGTCAAAATATATTCTTCTTTATGTTCATTTTGCATCTTGGTGTGATTACTTACCTTGGCTCCTTATGCCTGAAAACCGTTGTCCTGTCTATCTACTGATAAATTAGTTTTCTTTTTTACAACATCTGATCAGGTGCAACATAATTTATTCATAATACAGAATTGAATAGATAATCGGGATTAGTAGGGTGCGAGTGTGGGGTCTCTTTCTCCTCTCCCTCTCTCCTCTTTCAGGGTGGCCCGGGTGGTACTGGCTTTAGTGAGATCATGGCATACTGCTCTAATGAATATTTTTAGTAATGTAAAATATTAAGTTTGGTTCCCTCAATGTAGAAGGGGTATGAATGTTCCTCAGAAGAGAACACAGATATTATATGATTTACATAAACAAGGAGTCCAAGTCGTGTTTTTACAGGAAACACATTTTCGATTCAGGACATCTATAATAGTATTTCGGAGGATTGCCCTTTTCCCAGCAATCACAAGAGGCTCATATAGCTCCCAATTGGTTCTGAGGAAGGAGGCGTGACCTCTGAAACGCGTAAACCACTTCACTACCAGGGAAGACGAACAGCCGGTGGATATGCACCTTTCGTTCTGACCCTTTTATGCCTGTTTTTTTTAGTCCTTTGCGAGTACCTTTTATACCATTTTTAAATTCGTTTATTAAACAGTTTTTATGCGATGGAGGCGCTCTCTGTGTCTTGTCTTATATACCAGCACTACAAGAATGAACAAACAAAACAAAAAGAAAAAAGTGTATGCCTATAAATGGTAAAAAAAAACATTAACAGTCAGCTTTCATCTAGCCTACAGACTTAAAGCGGACCTTTACCCATATCTTTAAAATAACAACAAACACACCTTATGACTAGATAAGTGACTAGGACATATGACCATGTACATCATCTCAGGGGAGGAAAATGCCTTTCCCTGAAATCTCATGAGATTTCCCAGCAATGCTCTGCTGATGTAACCTTCCCAAGATGCAACGCCTCGACACTTACATAATTTGTGCCAGAACTGGACCAGGAAGTGGATGAACTCTATTTGAAAGTAAATGAAAACATGTTTGTTTAATTAATGAATGTAAGATGATTCTAAATCAGCATGCAGAGCTACATGTTGATGGGATTTTTAGTAAAAGGGGGTAAAGGTCCACTTTAAGGAGCATTTAAACCTTGCAGTAGGGACAAACTAATTTGCATCAGGTTTTGTAATGCCATTTTTATACAACCCAAGATTTTAATTGCTTTTGTAACTGCTGCTTGCCATTGAACAATGCAATACCTTTACATTTTTTTGATATACACAGATTGCCATATTTCTTTCATTTCTATTCATCAAGTCATCCACAGCATGGCATACCTTTTACCAGGTCCAGGAAACTCTTCTTTGACTTCTTTATCGTTACTGGTTGAAACACACAGATGTCATTTATACATACACGATTTGTACAGTGCATTCAGAAAATATTCAGACCCCCTTCACTGTTTTCAATTTTGTTATGTTGCAGCCTGATACTACAGCTGTTTAAATTCTTTATTTTTCTCATTAATCTACACTCAGTACCCCATAGTGACAAAGTGAAAACAAAATTTTAGAAATGTCTGTGAATTTATTTAAAAGTAAAAACTGAAATATCACATGTATTTAGGTATTCAGACCCTTTACTAAGTAATTTGTTGAAGCACCTTGTGTATTGTTTCTGGCCTAAATGAGGGGCGAAGTGACTGGCTTACTCTCAGTAATGTGGGAGAGGTGAGGATTCCAAATTCCATGAGAATGTACTCGAGCACTGTACATCATTTGGGATCCCCAACTTTCCCAGGATCCCCTGGAAAGGCTGAATGAGTTTTTTTTTCCAACTTGTGCACAGCACTGGAGAACATTTTTATGGAATTTAAGATCCTGATCTTAACCAAGGTCCCACAAAAAGGCCAGTGAGGCCACCTTGGAATAGGTAAGAATGGAAGCCAGGTAACTTTAAAAAAAAAGTTAATTTTTTTTTTTTTTTACTCTTAATGGGTTATTTTATTTAAATGAACAATATCAGGTTAGGGGGTGGTGTGGCTAGGGAGTAGTAAACCTTTTTCTTTTTTGTTTTCATGCCTGGTCTACTTTAACCCCTTCACGACCCATGATGGGATAATCCTGTCATGAAGTCTGAAGAGGTTAAACAGAGGTGGCGGCTGGCTTTACTGTAGAAACAATTCTGGCGACTCAGCTGCCACCAGATCACTTCTACGATCCGGTAATCGGGCTGCCCTGCACCCCGCCTTGTTTCCTGGGCTCCATCGCCCCTCCTATGGGCCCAGGACTGGCTTGCCGGATGTCAGTGGGAAGCTGGGGAGGAGATCAGTGAACGTCCTTTACCGATTTCCTCCCCATACTATGGGACCAGGAGTGACACGTATTGCATCACTTCCAGTCCCATAGCTGTCATTGCTGGGCACCTGAAGCCCAGCAATAAGCTATTGAAGTGCGATCTGCACTTAAATAGCTTATTTAGAGTGTAAAGGTGATACTAGGGGTCTTTTGGACCCCCCAGCATCACCTTTAAAGAGTACCTGTCACCGCCAATATGCTCTCACATGGGGGGCTTATAAGCCCCCCTATGTGATGGCAATTAAAGTAAAGTAAAAAAAAAAAACCAACAGTTTAAAAAATAATAATAAAATAAATGTTAAAATAATAAAAAATAATTTTTTGAAAGCCCCCCGCGAGCACGTGTGTCATAAACATGCGTCGGGTGCGCATACGTATGAAAGCGACGATTGCACTACACATGTTGGGCATCGCTGCGCATGCCATAGTGAGAGCAATAATTTTAGGACCAATAACTATGTGCATCTCCAAACTGATGACCTGTAGGGGCTTTTAAAGCTTTGTATATGGACTTTTTGGGGTACTGAATTCTGTTGCATTCTGTTATCCTAAATTCCAATAAATTCTAATTCAGAAATTTGGATGCATCAGAATGTCCGCATTTAAATAAATTCGTTTGAATTTCAATTTTTAACAAAAGGAAACTTACATGTCTACAGTGTATTACAGTGAGGACACTAAGGGACATTCCACCGGCAAATCGTAGGGGGAGACGGGCTGCGGGGACCAGTCTAGTATCCCGGCAGGTCCGAGGTTCAGGTGAGGATATCCTTATTTTAGTTTTACACCCTAGACCAAAATGAGCAGTTAACCCTTGCAGTGCAGAGGTAGTACCACTGCAAGGGTTAATTTTGTTTATGCCTGGAGTTCTTCTTTAATTATTAGCCCTATAAATTGGGAGATGTTTTAAACAGCATTTGCCCCACGTAGGCTTCAGTGGGATAGTCCATTAGGATTTACAAAACCCCTGGCGAATTAAACCCAGGCAAATTCGCTCATCCCTGATGATGGCATCATTAAAGGCTCCATGAAAAATTAACCCTTGCAATAAAGCTATCCCCACACTGCAAGAGTTAACTGTTTATTTATGTCTAGGGGCTAAAATATAGAAAATAAACTCACCTGATCCTTGGTCCCACTTGGCTGCTAGACTGGTCCCCTCAATCACTTCTCCCCTGGACTGGAGTTCTTCTTTAAGTGTTAATAACGGGTTTCTGAATTAAACCTAAAGTATCCGTGTGTGTGTGTGTATGTATATATATATATACAC
>NW_017309294.1:26266-46847 GCF_000935625.1 Nanorana parkeri
TTACTCGAGCCACTTACAGAGCTGCTGTGACCCAGGAAGCAGTGAGATCGATTAAGTGGCCGCCGGCTGCTTTTCGTTTTCTGAGTCACGATCCCATCTGTCGGCTGCGCTGTCCGGCTCCATCCGTCCTCTTCACAAGCAGGCAAGCCGCCCTTCACGAGCAGGCAAGCCTCGGCTGCGCTGTCCGGCTCCCGTCCGTACAAGTAATCCTCCCAGGGGGGGTCGCTGGGCTGGGCGGGCTTGTAATCTCTGCCTTCGACTAGAGTTAACCCCCCCCGGGGGGGTGGGTGCTAGTAGGGTGCCGAGGGCGGCCGAAGCTTGGCTTGCCTAGGGCAGCCAAATACATAAATACACCACTGCACACACACACACACACACACAATATTATGTAGTGCCTTGGATTTCATTCTACAACACTGCGATCTTAACACATATGTGTCAGTGTTTAAAAATATATACAATTTTAACTCTCCAGCTCTGCTTTCTAAATGATAAAAAAGCCTGTGATTAATCCATTGTGTTACATACATGACTGACACGTATACGTCACTTCCTTTTCTTTTCCAAAAATCCATGTCTTGATGCTTATCCAGGTTCCTATATAAAGTGAACCAAAACAACATCAGGGTAAGCCATGAACATAACATGTCCACAAAGTACAAAATAAAAAACTGCCCCAGTGTTTCACATTTAATGATGAGATCGTATCAAGGTATTCATTTTTTTAAAGTTTATAAAGACAAAGAGAATAGTAAATTACATTTAATATGAAGTTTTACTATACTTCTCATAACGTTTACTATGATATACATGGTATAATTATTATACAATGTAGCTGCGGGATAACTTTGAAACTTAGGGATTACTGTATCCTTAGTAATTATATCTTAGAATGTTTGTTATTAGTGTGAATATTATCTAACCCATTTTAAAATTCTGTGATTGCCATTATTTCCCCATGTGGAATGATATTCAACACTGCAGACACTCTTACTGTAAACAGCCTTTAACTATAATCATGTTAAAATATTATTTCCTTCATATGTAACAAATATTTTTTTTGTCCTGTATACAGTTGTTAAGATTAACCCCTTCCCAACTGATGATGGAATTATTCCTTCAAAACCTTTTAAATACTGTGACTAAGACCGTGGCGGAATTATTCAGGAAAATGAGCGCTGTTCCGTGGAGGGACCAGCTCTCATGGTGTTTGTGCTTTTGCTGGCTCCCCCGGTGTTCGAGGCAGACCCTCAACAGCAAATTAGGGGGTCCCAGCACTGTGATCACTGCAACAGCCAATCACAGTGATGTTACAGCCACTGATCCGGGTTGCAGCTCACTGTGTTGTGGAGCTGCAAGCCGGGCCAGTGTGCTACAAAGTGATACAATGTATCTCTGAGGAGAATACAGTAACTCTTCAGAATACTTATTATCCAAAGCCCCTGTAAATAAAAAATTAACCCCTTAGTGCCCGCTAGTTTAAAATAACAAACATACCATATTCTAAAATTGTTCCACACTAAAATTTTATTTTTGTGACCTACAACTCCCAAAATAAGCTGAAATCCCTGACATATGATATACCCTACAAATCAGGACAAATAAAATCACTGATTATGAATTACTTTCTGTTAGCTACACTAATTATTTACACACTACTATTGATAAAATTGTGAAAACAAATGTGGGTTTTGTTTCCATATTTTTGCATTTTTTTTTTTAAATAAAACATTTTTTTTGCATCAATTTATTACATAATGCATATGCCCATAAACTAAGAAAAAGTTTTCACTGGACATATACCTAAGATCACATTATGCACAAGACCTCATGCACATGGTCATATTGATTTTACACAGGATCATTCTGCGAGCAAGATCCAGCGTAAAAAAGTTGTCTATACTGCATGTGAATTGATACAGACATATACCCGCTTACGTCCGCATGAGCTCAGATGTGTACATTATGTGCCTGCTTTCATTTCAGCAATTGCACACTATTGATGTTGGCCCTGAATGAGTTATTTAAGCACTGAAGGCCAAAGTCATTCTGCACCTGTGCATGAATGGGTCCATTTATAATGTATACTGAATGCATGTGAACGTTAGCACAAATGTTTAGCACAAATGTTTACATGAGTACAGTGTAAAATTCAGTCAAAATTAAGTCAGAATGCAGATTTTTTGAGTTTTGGTTCATGAGATTAGATGCCGCAGCCCCAAAAAAGTGTTAAGGGGCCCAGAGCATACAATATTACTACATTCAAATCCCTATAAATTACAGACCTAAATATCTGCACTGATGGCCAAAGTCATTCTGCACCTGTGCATGAATGGGTCCATTTATAATGTATACTGAATGCATGTGAACATTAGCACAAATGTTTACATGAGCACAGTGTAAAATTCAGTCAAAATTAAGTCAGAATGCAGATTTTTTGAGTTTTGGTTCATGAGATTAGATGCCGCAGCCCCAAAAAGTGTTAAGGGGCCCAGAGCATACAATATTACTACATTCAAATCCCTATAAATTACAGATCTAAATATAACAAACTGCATGCCTGTGTGCATGAGCCATTAGGAGTATAATTTTTGGTTGGACACATTCTAAGAGCCCTTTCACATGGGTGGTATCTGTTCCCATCAGCAGGGGATTGGTGCACAGATCCCCGGCTGAACGGAGCAGCATGGAATGGATGTCACTCATGAGATGTCACTTTTCAGTTTAAAAGGACCCATGTTAGGTCTATGGGCAGTCAGATGTAAGAGGACATGTACCCATTTATATCCAATTACCTCTGATCCATTACTTTTAGGTCCACCAAAACAGAACTTTTCAATTTTTTTTTTTTGCACCTAGATGGACTAGGATGTAATCGACGGTACGCGGATGCGTGCATTTACACCCAACTGCCTATAGAGTTACATTGGGTTTCTGATCAGATCCACCTGAAAAACTAACATGCGGATCTGATCAGACCGCCTTGTAAAAGGAGCCTAAAAGGTGCCCATACACCTGCCGATTATCGTACGATAATCGCGGGTGATCCCGCAATCATATGATAATCGGCAGGTGTATGGGCAGCATGCGACCGCATCGACTGTACGGTTGCACGCCTTTCGTCTTCAGAGCAAGCTCTAAAACCCGCCGGGTTTTAGAGCGTGCTCGGAAGACGAATGCCGCACGGGGCGGTGTGCGCAAGCGCACAGTGCCCGCTCAGCACTGCAATCATCGGCAAGCCCTCCCCTCAGCGATGATCGCAAGTACAATCTGCCTGTCCGAGATGGGCAGATCGTATGAAATTTTAATGACCTTACAACCATGGTTGTAAGGTGTATGGCCACCTTTAGATTCTTGAACACCACAAGGCAGAATTTTTTTTTCTTAAAACATTAATACTGATGAGATGGTTACAATGAAGGCAGAACATTCCACTTAGTAATCAGTTCAATAAAAGGACAGGAAGAAAGTACTGCAATAAAGGTTTCTAAAATTCTTGCATTTTACATAGTTCACCTAAAGGGGATGGATTTTTTTTCTAAAAAAAATTGTATGTTTACTTTGAATGGCCATCACATAAGATAAGAAGGAACAACTTTTCAAAGGACTCTTTAACTTAACTGTTTTTTTTTTTAAATAATAGAGATTATAAGGAAAAGCCAATATATTTTAAAAAGATGTCCTTACCTTTTATTTTGTTAGCAGCTTTTTGCAAGACGAGTTTACTTTTTTTTTGTACTTTTGTTTGCAAAATAAAAAAGCAGACAGATCAGTCTATGTACAGCAGCAGCATTACTAAACCAGTCATGCAAATAGACAAATCACATTTTTAGCTCAAGGGAGGCAATACACGAAATAAGGGGATAAGGAATAAGGGAAGCTACTTGTATGATAATAATATTATTATCATATCAGTGGTGCTTTGAGATATACACAAATACCCTTCAGATTCAGCACTCACCAGAAACACCAGACCCACATTTCTGAAAGTCTATACATGTTTGTGATACAGCCTCCTAATCATTAATCTTCAAGTAATCACCTGTAGCAACAGCAATCATGTTGCGCAGTTTTTCTTAATCCTAGCTCTTTGGTCACTATGAAGCTGCATAGAAGCGCAGCTAAATGGGATTGCTTCCATCCACCTAAGAATTTCCACCTCTTTTCCAGTATATCGGACAATAACATGATACAGTCGCAAGTTTAAGATAAAAAAAGAAACCTGCATAGTGCAACTCTGGTTATTTAAGACAAAGTAAATCAGTTACAAACACCAGCTCTGGCATGCCTGCATTCACATCTGAGCGTTTACAGGCAGTTTTGCAGCATTTGGTTTTTTTTGGGTGGTTTAGCCCTTAAAGTTATATGAATTTTAGGCATTTTCAGGGGCTTCTACTGAGTCTATGGGGCCAAAACTGCCCCATTCTGCTCCCTAAGTAGCTTGTGTACTTTTTTGAGCTTCAGGCATCAAACTACAGGTGCCTGAGTGCTTATATGTGCTGCTAAAACCATGGTAAGTTGGTTGTTGAGAGTTTTGGAACTTTGAGATTCAAGCTACAGAATGCTCAGGTATGAATCAGGACTGATTGTAATTACATTGTTTTAAATAAAGTATCAAGTTGCTATAGAACTTGAGAAAGACCATAGAGCTAGGAGAAAGAAGAACAGCATAGGGTGATTGCTATTGCTACAGGCAATTACCTGAAGAACCGATGATCGGGAGACTGTAGTGCATGTCTTATGTTTCCGGTGAACACTGAATCTGATGGGTGTTTGTGTGAAAGCAAAGCTGTTGAAGTACTATTATTGTTATCTAGTAGCCCAGGAGTGGGTGGATGAGATGCAGCTGGACGTCAATATACACAAGTGCGGTGTTGATATTTGGGAACTAAACTATTTGCATGAGTTAGAGTTTGTGAAATAATATCCACGGTGGATTCACTTCACAAATGAGTAATCCATAACTTTTTTGAATCACATGCTAATTTCTTGTAACATTGGCAAGTCTTTATATAGACACTAACATTACCTTTAACCCAGGAAACAGATTACTTGCTTCCTATTATAGCCAATCAGCAGGGATAAAGCACATATCCCTTCACATATACAGCATTTTTAGTGCAGACTGTGTGGAGAGGGATATGATAGAAAAGAGTTGTGTGTGAGTCTAGTTAGGTGAGTTGTTACCCAGGTTGTTAGGTAGGTTACTGCAGTGGAGCAAATTTACCAAAGGGATAGAAAATGTTCATGTTGCAAAGAGTATGAAGACTATGGGGTCTATTCACAAAGCTGCCGAGGCAGCCGAGTGAATGACCGATCAGAAGTGAAGTGAGCCGAACACTGTTCGGCTATTCACTTCAGGCTGGTACGGCTGATTTCAGCCGTATATCGGCTGAAATCAGCCGTACATCGGCTTGCTTCGTGTGGATTCGGAGTGCAGAAGGAGTTCGAAGTGCAGAAGGAGTTCGACTCAGCCGATCCAACATCTGGATCGGAAAGTGGTGTATGCATTTGAATATAAATAAGCTGACAATGTGTTCCCACTGTTTTCCTTATTAAACATCTAATTGTTTCATAAAACATTTTTCTCAAATGGCCAATTGACCCAAAACTGACGTTTCATCTCTTGCTGAAGAGTTGAACCATCAGGCAATTTATTTTATCTCTTGGGGCCATTATGATTGAGATCTTTGGGCTTGCGTTCCTTGACTTTCACCAGGTACTTGCACATCTGATGTGGCCACTATGAGGGGATCACACTGTACCTGTTGGATTTTGTATTTATTTCATGTTATGAAAAGTACATGAGGAGCTGGAACAAGAAAGGATGGGCAAGAAAACCTAAAACTTCCAGGTAGACAGTAACATTGTTATAGCATAGATACATTACTATTGGAGTATTTAGGACATATAGGAAACCAGGGGCTGCCACAAAAATATGATTTTTGGGTGGACTGATCCTTTAAATACCTTCCTTTATTCAGAATCTCAGACTCTGTTTCCATTGTCAGGCTGATTAAACAACATTGGGGGGAATTTATCAAAACTGGAGCAGCAGAATCTGGAGCAGATTTGTACTGCAACCAATCAGCTTCTCTGTCTCATTTTAAAATCTTACCTGAGCAAACTGAAAAGAGATGCTGATTGGTTGCCATGAGCAACTGCTCTACATTCTGTCTACTCCAGTTTTGATAAATTCCCCCCATTGTTTCTAACATAATATTCAGGACTTCTTTGCAAAACAGCTTGCTAGTTTTGTTAAAACATGGATGTCAATGTATTTCCACAGTCAGACTGTTTAGAAAAACACAGTTTGAGAACATATTTAGAGCTCCTTTTGTCAAGATCACAAGATAACTCACAACAGTAATCCTGATTTACATGTTCTTGACTGCAGCCTACAGATTAAAGTTCTCAGATCTCACACTGAGAAAATGGTCATATATACTCCATTGTAGAAATGTGGTGGTGTGCAAGCTCCTAGTTCTGAGACTGTATTATCAAAACATCTGTTGGTCTCAACTACTGATAAGGAACCAATTAGCATGGTTCTCAATCTTGTAATCACCTTAAAAACCAGCCATGGTGATCACAAATCTGCTGCCGTCACAGGAAAAGAGGGTGGTAGCTGCCTAACCGCTTATAATTTTATTTTCCATGATTTAAGTTTTTTAAATTCTGTCCATCAGTGTTTACAGCTTTTCAGCTTGCATATGCCATTATAATGATGTATGGTTAAGATGAAACTATGTTTAGTAGAATCATTTGTTTTATAGCCAGTAGTCAGTTCAATGTTAAGAACAGTAAAAAATGTATTTTTACTATAAAAGCATTTTACAATACATTGGAAAGCCTTACCCTCCTGTTCATAAACATGGCAATTATGTTTTTTCTTTGTTCAGTGTTAAGAATAGTAAAAAGTGTATTTTACTATGAAAGCATTTTCTGCTTTGTACAATAAAAAGGAAAGCCTTGCTCTCCTGTTCATACACATGCCAATAATTTTTTTCTTGGCTCATTTCCAAGTTGCATTAATACAATGTGTGCAGTGCACATTTGTATGTTATGTGTTTGGGTTAGCCTGGGTTAACAACTTTGTGTGGGCGACAGCATGTGTATGCGTGTTTTACACCTGTTAAGGTGCTGCTCATTTTTGGCAGCCCATTTATTTCAATAGACTGCCCAATTTTTGAAAACATCTCCCCCACTGAAATGCATGGAAATGTGTCAGAAAGCACGTTAGCAAGATGTGTTTAGGTGCCACTGAGGTTCACAGATGTGAACAGGGACTAATGTGTGTGTGTGTGTGTATGTGTGTGTGGAGGATGTTCTTATTTCCGTTTTATATATTCTTTAAAACTCTTTAATTACAGTATCTCACAGAAGTGAGTACACCCCTCACATTTTTGTAAATATTTTATTATATAATTTCATGTGACAACACAGAAGAAATGACACTTTGCTACAATGTAAAGTAGTGAGTGTACAGCTTGTATATCAGTGTACATTTGCTGTCCCCTCAAAATAACTCAACACACAGCCATTAATGTCTAAACCGCTGGCAACAAAAGTGAGTACACCCCTAAGTGAAAATGCCCAAATTTGGCCCAAAGTATTGTATTGCCATAAATATACAAGTATGTGATTATTGAAAGTACTCTATTTTTCTTTATACAGTAATCCATTTTTTTCTTACCTTTACACATGAAACTCTTCATTGCTTTATTGATTTCTGTAAAACAGTTTTTTTTTACATTACCTTTTACTTAAAGAAAGTTAAATAAAAGTTAAATAAAGTTAAAAAAATACATTAGGGCAGCAATTTGGGCATCCAAAGAAGGAATTGTCTACTCTGTAGTAAGCAAGTAATCAGACTCGGGACCCATCCTGTTATGTAGCTAGAGATTTAGGTAAGTAAAAGGGACATTTAGATTTTCGATTTTTGGGGGTTGGTTGGTAAGGTGTGTTCAGCAATGCCCTTCTGAACAGCAGCTTTAATCAGTACATTTTAAACACCTACCTTTCATGAATAAAGTAATCCAATCACCCCCAGGTGCGCTGCCCCACATTCCTGCAGAGACAAAAGACTGCATTAGTGCTCAATACAACAATGATTACAGGTATGAATGTGAAATTAACTTAGAGGTCCTCCTCTTTGAATCGGTGTCCTGAACCTCCATGTTGTAACAGACTCTCTTCCTATGTACCACTAAATCTGGGATCTCAGCTCTGCAACTGTCTCACTTTGCTTTCATCAGTGCATCCTGAGCCCCTGTGTTATAAGTGAGTTTCGTTGCTGCCACCTTCTTTCATGGAGATCTAGCAGCTTCTGTAGTATTCAGTCAGTGGTGACTGCTCGGGTGTGTTAATGGGCCACAATCTGGGAGCTGTCCTGCAGTGAAGTGCTTCTACCCTTGCAGGGAGCTCTGGTGGATACCTGGCCCTCCTGAGATCCTGGGCCTCTCCTGGGTATTGGTCTGTCTTCCAATCTTTTCCAGGCTGCCTCAAAAATCCCAGAGCCTCTGTTGCCACAGTCAGCACAGTCCCCCAACTTCGACAACAAAGGGTGGTGAAATCACAATCTGCCCCTCCTCCAATCACAGAATGCCATGTAATGATCAATAAACATATTAGACGCTCACTGAATGGATGCTGTGCCGAGTGACCCCCTGTGTTTTCAGAGCAGAGGGAAAGCCGTTCAGCACAGCACCATAAAAGACATGAAAGATTGCTGTCAGCGCTGTAATTTTTAATGTATACATTTACAGTTTACTCATTTTTATTAAGGGTTTAATTGGATGGTGATGTATTAAGCCATTAGTTTTGGTCTGTAGTTCCATTAGCATGATTTTGCTTGCAGAGCATACCTGTTCATGTGAATGCAAAAGGTAGAGGAAATAAACTGTGATGGAACTCACTGCTGCATTGCTAAAATTAAGGGGGGTGGGGGGGGTTGTTGCAGTAGTGAATTTGAGCAGGTTTTCTAGCCTGCCAATCAACTGTCCTCCTAAAAAATGGCTAGTGGAATCAGGGGCTACCCACAACCATTAATGTATTCCACCATATGTATAACCTATGGGGAACTAAGGTACCTTTCAAATGTAACTAATAAGTATCCAGATATTTCCTAAATCGCTTATAATCCAAACCTCTTGAGAACTCATGAGATTACATGGGCCTGCTACACCCAGACACCCAGGCACTCCCTACCTCTGTACAACCATCTACCTCTGATGTCCAATTGACATTTAAAGAAGATATGCTTTCTGTACATAAATGAGAAGCTTAACTGGAATAATTTCAAAATATCACCCAAACCTAGGGCTGCCACCTGTCCGAGATTCACCCGGACAGTCCGGGTTTGGAATCTTGTGTCCGGTTTTTCAGGCCAGTTGAATCCCGGACACAAGATGTCACAATTTCAGGCGGACAGGGGAAACCTCTGGGTCCTGGTGATGAGTGCAGGGAGGAGGGCCCTATGATGTGTGGGTGCATTCCCCGCGGAGCATGCGGCTGTCCTTGAGGAAAAGGATCAGTGCTCTCACAGGTGGCTACAGGTACATGGCTGTGTGGAGCTTGTGGGGTTAATCAGGGCCAGCACTTTGTGAACTGTTGCAGCACTACATCCTGCTCCCAGTGGAGCTGCAGGGGGGAAAGTGGGGAGGGACGCTGAGGAAGAAAAAAGTCCACCAATGTTTATAAACTATCTCTAAAGTGTGGATTTTTATTTTTTACTATATTAAGGAAAAATTACCGAAATAAAAACAAAAAACTGTTTCCCGTATATTAACCACTTGCTGACCGGGGTGTTTACACCCCCTTCATGTCCAGGCCATTTTTCAGTGTAAATTGCTGCTGTATTGAAATACATTTTATACCATTTTTTGGGGACACATAGAGCTTTCTTTTGGTGGTATTTAAATCACCACTGGGGTTTTTATTTTTTACTAAATAATGAAAAAAGTACAGAATTTTTTTTTTAAAAACAACTGTTTTCCCTACGTTGTGTTATAAAACAATTATTATTACCCACATTTTTGGCAAAATATAAAAGACGGGGTCACAAGCACATGTTACATATTGCCGTGAACGTCACAGTGAGAGCAATAATTGCTGATCTCTCTCCTATCTTCCAACTGACGCCGTCCCGAGCCAGTCCCGGGCCGCAGATGGGGCAGCGGATCTGCTTCATCAGCTTCTCTCCAGCATCAGAAGCTGGAGAGTGACACGAGAATGCGGAAGTGATGTCATATACACCACTTCCGCATTCTGACATCAGAGAGGGGACTGGAGGGAGATCGTGAACCGACCTCCCTCCAATCCCCTGAGAGCCACTATGCTGGTCCCGGGCACAGCGGAGACCGGGATCAGCGTGACAGCGGGAGGGAGAGGTAGTTAAATTACATTTTGTTCAAATGTATACTAGTCATACACTCACAATTTTTTTCACTAGTCACCACTTCCTGCCCCGGAATCCTTCATTCCACATGATGATCCCTATGATGTGGTCAGATCATGACCCTGTTTCCCCTACTCTTGACATTCCGAATTTTCAACAACTCCTAAAGTATATGTCTAGGCAAAACCCTCTTTATTTTAGTTTTACTTTGCTGGTTAGACCCCCTATGTAGTATTGATCCACCCCTTCAATTATATTGGTAACCACTATCACTAAAAAAATTCTGAGTTTTCCCCAAAACAAGATGAATGGGGAAATCTTTCAATAGGAACACTTGTCTAAAAGAGGAATTCCCTGTCTAAGAGTGGAATTCCCCTATACTTTAAATCCTCAGCCATAGAACATTTTCCACAAAATTTAACAGGATGAAATAGGATTTCTACTGCCCTTATCCTATAAACTATTCTAATGGAACACTTAGGGGTCTATTCACGAAGCTGCCGAAGGATCTAGCCGTAATTTCGGCCGAAGGGGTGCTGTACGGGCTATTCACAATAGCCCGTACAGCTCCCGAACGTGGCCGAGCGGCTCAGTCGAGCCGAACGCATATGCATCGGCTCAGCTGAGCCGCTCTGAAAGATAATCTTGCTCCCACATTGCTTTCTTGTGCTTCTTCTAACTTCTGGAAATATTTCATCCAATGTTGGCCCTCCACTATCTAATACTCACCCTCAGACCCAGCACCCTCCTTCCTCTGACCGCAGCTGCAATACACATGCTCTAAATGATTTTCCCTTGTTTCAAGAACCAGTCCCCCATCTCATGTGCACTCTAAAGTGCCCGCTCCATCTGTAACAAGTTCTGTCTATGACCTTTTTATCTCCAGAAGGAACAATTAACTGATTAGAATGGTGACCACCTAGAATCCTTCATTCAAAGTTGCATTTACATAGGTCATTCCAACTGTGCACTTTAAATTCACAGTAAAGATATCTTGAACGACGTTACTGTTCCATAATCAGAATTAGTCTCCTAATATCCACACTAGCATAACCTCCTTTTCCCATTCTTCTTGATTTTTCACCCAGTCCTGTCCCCCTTATTCCCCTCCCTGCACTATTTACAATATCCACCCCCTGATTCTGAGAGTAATCCTAACCCATTCTAATTTTCAAACTTCTACCCCTCTTTCTATTCCCCTTTTTATTCTTCAGTTCCAGGCAAGTAAAAACAACCTAATATGCCATTACAAACACCATTTTAATAACAGTAACATATACTATTATAATTATAAATATAGTAACATATAAAATATCATAATAGTAACACTGGAAACCCATTATTATGTATAATATGTCTTTGTATGCTATACCAAATTTAATAAAAAAAAAAAGCTTTAACAATGTAATGCATCTGATTTTCTGCTTTGAATTATTTCAAATTAAAAAATGTTGTGCCTTGTTAGTGAATGATCACTTCTGATTCAGCTCACCTTGAAGATAAGACAAATCATTTTCAGGATGCACCTTCAATAAACGTCCACCTTCAAACTTACTTCCCAGATGTTCAGTTTTTATGTATGAATTGTGAGCAGGAAATCCTGACAAGTGTGGAGTAAACTCAAACCAAGCTTCTGAAATGAAAATATGTTCCTCAAATTATTGTCCATACAGAGATGGGTAATTTACACATTGAAAAGTTACTTCTTACTATTTATTGAAAACTATGAGATTCCAAGCTTCATTAAGAAAACAAAACAAAACAAAACCAAGCAGCTGTAAGTGCCACACTAGTTTGATAAGCAGTTTTATCTACAGCTACCAAGTGGCTGATGAGCAGTGCTCAAACTGGATGCCATTAGCTACCCAGAGGATAAATTTGAACTTTTTGGCTGTAATAAATTGGGTAAAGCAGTTTGTGGAAGCATAATTGCCGGTCAATGCCATTAGTTTAGTTGTTTTTCCTCACTATACCGGATTTATAATTCTTCCTAAAAAAAAAAAAAAAAGACCATCATAGTAAAATCACCTGAATCATTTGTCCATACTTTATTCCCTTGCACAGCACAGTAGATTGGATATGGGTTTTGACCATTCTCACACACATACTTGTGACTGGAAAGCTTTTCTTCATTTAGCTGGAGAAGAGAGATGAATGTAAACAGTGTGCATTTGATAATATTATGTAGTTGTGTTTCCTGTATAAATTTTATAATTTCCAACCAGTGCTTTTTTTATGAGGAAACTGGTACAAGCCAAGATGACTGATAAGGGTAATGTAGAAACAGGGTTATATACACGCAAGCATGAAAAGCGTGCGTGTGTCCATATAGCACTGCCCAGTTACCACCTTCTTTCAGTCTCCTACCTCTACCTTCTTAACTGGAGGAAGATACAAGGTACTTGTCAGGGATACCAGCACAGGTGACCCCACACCTGTGCAGGTACCCACACAGGCAGACCAAACACGTGTGATCACACGGACCAGGCAAGTATGTTACACGGACCAGGCGAGTATGTTATATATAGATAGTTTAATAAACATAGCAAACTAACAGAAACAACCAACAACAGGCACAAACCAATAATGTGACCCCTGACACCTATAACATACAACAGGTGTAACAACACAGGAAACAGGGCTCAGGACAGCAAACAGGAGACAGGGTACAAGATTGCATACAGGTCATAGGGCTCTGGACTGCAACCAGGTATTAAGGCTCAGGACTGCAACAGGTAACACTGGAAACAGGGTTCAGGATTGCAAACAGGCATCAGGGTCTCAGGGTTCAGGACAGAGGCAACAAGGGAAGGCAACAGGGGAAGGCAACGGAATACTGAGCCAAGGTCCAGACTGCAGGGAGGGTGTCAGCGAAACTCCTGCTCTGCGCATGCGCAGCTGAGAACAAACATGCGCAGGCGCAGCTGAGAACAAACACGCGCAGGCGCAGCTGAGAACAAATACGCGCCAAGAGGCACACAGGAAGTTACATCATAGATGGATTCACTGCCCTATTTAAGCCCAGCTCAAACGCCCACTAGTTGCTGGTTTGTCTTGTCAGCTTGATCGTGTTCCTTGTCTCCCGTTTAGCCTTCTCCTGTATATACCTGATTCCCCTGGATTTGACCTGTTCCTGTGTAAACGACCATCCTTGCTTGCTGCCTGCCTTTTGACCTCGGACTGTTTTGGATATTCTTCGGCCTGCTCCCTACTTGTACTGAATTGGATTTCATGGCTTTTGACCCCGGCTTGTTTTGACCTCGATTACTGGACTTTCCTAAAGGACTCGTGCCTCTCCCTGTCTGCCTGGCCTTTGTCCTCAACCTCAAAGGTCACAAGACACGAGGTGCAAGAGAAGCCTCCTCTCACTTCGGCCTCCCTACCAGGTACGTGATAGAGGGTTTAAATACCCAGGAACCCAGGAACTGCAGGGCTTAGCTAAAGCGCCACCTGGAGGCGCTCTGGATCCTAACAGTACTTCTTTAGTTGTTTATTACTTCCCTCCTTATATGACGTGAATTGTTCTGAATGCATTATCGCCAGTGTGTATGTTTCTTTCCACTCACTTTTTAAGGATTATAACTTTCTTATAATCTCACACTAAGGTGGTTTATAGTTTTGGTTTCATTTGTTTCAGATTTTTTATTTTCCACTTACCTTGTGCTGTATGCTTTAATGCTTTACCCACTTAGCTGGATGAAGGGTAATAAGTGCCACGGTGTCAATCACTTTTTTGTATGTTACTCTCAGTTATAACATGTTCAGTATGTTGTTTTAATTTTGAAAATGTCATGGCCGCCATTTGTTTATGGTGGCTACCATGACAACTGGTCTTAATATATGTGCTCGGCTAAGCTCCTGTCTCTACACCCCTGATGAAGTCAAGCCCTTTGACGTAACGTACGTAGGGTGGAGTAGAGGAGCTGAGCGATTTGCACACAGTGTCTGTGGCTGCTTACTAAAAACCTTAATTTTATCTATGATATGTGAGTAGCATCCTTTTTTAATAAAGTTTAGTATCCTTTTAAAACCATCTGCACTACGAGTTTCCACTTTTTATTTTATTTGATGCATGGGCCATTCGGATGAATTGTCTGCTTCCAATTCCTGAGACTGCAAGAGAGTCTGTACCTGAGAGGAGGTAATCACTGGGAGGTATTCGGCATCAGGTGCTTCCTCTACCTGGTTCAAATTAGAGGAACAGCGCATACAGACCCTGGTGGGTCTCTGCTAAAGGTGAGGTGCATTCCAGAAGATTTCTCTGTTGATGGTCACAGGAGACTAAGTCTATTCTACATCCAATGTTTTATCTTCTATTTACTTAATGGACTATTGAAGTTCCAGGATCATGGACATTTTTTAACCATTTATTATTTTCACTGTAGTGCATGTTATACACATGCGTTTTTCTAGTTGTTATTCTTTGCACATTGCACCACATTGATTCACAGTTAATATTTAGTGCATTTGATTTTTCATTATGGATATTTTGTAGCAATTACATTTACATTAAGGTGCATGTTAGATACATGCGTTTCTTTGTTTTGCACTTTTTACACATTGTTTCACATTTAGCGGTCTCATTCATACAGCGCGGCTTTTACCATTAATTTCATACGTTATATCTGACCACACAGATTTCAGCTGCTGCTTAACTTGATTAGAGTAGTGGCGCGAGGTTTCACATTATTGATAATAAATAGATGAATGAAAACAACGTTTGAAAAAGGAAAACGAATATGTCATATATTAATTGGTACCAAACTAGCAGTGAATGTGAGTGGAAGATATGAATAAATAAATCAGTATATATCCAAAAGGTGTTTTGATTCCAACCGAATTAATTGATGATAATATTATGCTAGCATCTAGGATGGAAAGTGATGTATAACTTTAAACAGTGATAACTAATATGAAACATATAAATCACAATGTAACATTCAGCAGTCTGTGTCAGTTTTAAACTGATGCTAAGTAGCGATCTCAAGATGAAAATGTCAGTGAGACGATAACAGTGTTCAGTGAGCGGATTTGTAGGCAAAAAAAGGAAAAGAAAAAAGGTCTTTGCTGATCCCTTTCTCTTTTTAGTCCAGCAGCCCCCCAATTAATGGGTATTCATCAGATTGGAGTGAGCAGATAAACCCCTCAAATTGGTGATAGTTTGATCCACGGTCCTCTCTCACATGAAACTTGATTTTCCCCACACAGGAACCGGACAGAAGGAGATTTTTCTCTGCGGCGCTGCTGCTTTCCTGAGCTGTCTTTCAAACCTAATGCTGGCTTCTCCTGAGCGCGGTTTAACGGTCCTTTTCCCAAAGTCCCGAAAGTGTTTTTAGTGTTTAAAAACAGAGA
The DNA here is from genome assembly GCF_000935625.1 of Nanorana parkeri. Lineage (NCBI taxonomy): Eukaryota > Metazoa > Chordata > Amphibia > Anura > Dicroglossidae > Nanorana > Nanorana parkeri. Next base: position 42,018 of record NW_017309294.1, read on the forward strand.
ACCCTCATGGTGCAGTACCGGTGCCGACCGGACAATAAATAAAAACTCAAAAACAGCGTTTAAAAACTCCTCGTGTGTGAATGAATCTGCCTCTTTGACGCGTTTCGTCAGGTGACTTTTTCAAAAAAAGATCTGCCTCATTGTCCGGTTGCCCGAATTTCATATATCTTACATGTAAGTTGCTATTTTTAATAAATATCATTGCTTTAATGAGGGTTCTCTGTTTTTAAACCCTAAAAACGCTTTCGGGACTTTGGGAAAAGGACCGTTAAACCGCGCTCAGGAGAAGCCAGCATTAAGTTTGAAAGACAGCTCAGGAAAGCGAACACCTTTTGGATATATACTGATTTATTTATTCATATCTTCCACTCACATTCACTGCTAGTTTGGTACCAATTAATATATGACATATTCGTTTTCCTTTTTCAAACGTTGTTTTCATTCATCTGTTTATTATGATTGGACACTGTCATACAACTATTTTGCAACACTTTAAGATTTTTACCAACTATCAACTCCCCATTGAATATATTTTTTGTCAAATTGTGATTCTATTTACAACAAGGTCAATCACGCAGCTGGGTTGATCTCGAGAGTAATGTCTGGATCCGTCCAGGCTGCGGCAGTCTCAGTATACCGCGAGCAGTAGCTTGCGGTATACTGAGCTTTGGGTCATGGGAGGACGCTAGTTTGTGTCCTCCTGTGACCCTAAGGAGATCTATGGGGAAAAACACTTGCCTCACAGATCTCCTTTAAGGTCTGGATTGTGGTGGCCAATCCATGTGGGAAAATTATGTTTCATGCACTCTTTCACAATCTGAGCCCAATGAATCCTGGCATTGTTATCTTGGAATGTGCACGTGTCATCAGGAAAGAAAAAATCCATTGATGTAAAAACCTGGTCATTTAGTATAATTAGGTAGGCAGCTGACCTCATTTTTTGGGCACATAAAGTTGCTGAACCTAGATGAATTATCCAATGGAAGGTTTTGACCTAAATGCTTAGCTAAATCTTGGTGGTGACTTTTTCTTGAGCAGGCAGTATATATGCCAATCCATACTTTTTCTAATTCATATAACCTGCTTCTCAAGTCTTGTTATTCGGCAATGCTGGTCACCCCGTTACTTGTCTTGGAAATGATTTCATTATAATAAGCATAGTTTGCAGAAAATGAACTGGAATGTAACACTATAAATAGTAATACAAATGTTCAAGCAGTCCTTACACATATCTCAGATTGTTGGTACTGATAACACCGGATATTGAGGTAGGATGTAGACAAACAACAATAATATAAGTAGTTTTGTACTGATGCATAGCGTTAGGCTCGATGTTCGGGCCAAACGTGAGTTTGACTCGAACATCGGCAGTTCGTGTGTTCAGCGAACACACGAACTATCAGGGTGTTTGGTGGGCTGTTTGCCCACCGAGCATCCTGCACTGTGCCTTGTGAGTAGTGATGAGCCGAACACCCCCGTGTTCGTTTCTAACTCGAAGTGAAGCTAGCTGTCACTGCTACGCGAGTGAACGGGATAGCGGTCTGCCAGGCCTTATTCTCGGATCAAGGGTCTGGTATGGAATTTTAGAGGGAACCCCACACACTTTTTGGGGTTATTTTTTTACATGGGGTTCCTCCTAAATATTTCTACCAGACCTTAAGGGTCTGGTATGACTTTTGGGGGGACCCCACGCTTTTTGTATACACGGGGTCCCTCCTAACATTCCTACCAGACCTAAAGAGTCTAGTAATGTTTGGGAGGGGGATCTGCACGCTTAAAAAAAAAATTTAATTTTTTTTTTCTTTAGAAATGTCAGTTTTGCTGCAGCAGGTTCTTTACAGGCACAATATGTGAAGGAATTTTTAATTTTTATGGTTACCCTTTGCCCTTTGAGTGATGTTAAAACCACTGCTCCTTTTAACAACAGTATTTTTAAAAAGTTTTTTTTTTCATTGATTCATGTCCCCCAGGGCAGTACCCGGATCCCTATACACTTTTCATGGCCAATAACTTGCATATAAGCCCTCTTAAAGGGGACAATTGTTTTTGAAAGTTCTACCCCCATAGACTTGCATTGAGTTCGAGTTCGAATTAGAACTTTTTCCATGTTCGAATTTTTCCAAGTTTGAATTGGAACCGAACACGGGGTGTTCAGCTCATCACTACTGATGCACAGAGGCAGTCCCTGTGTTACGGACGTCCGACTTACAGACAATCCGTACTTACGAACCGGGGTCCACAGTCCACAGGACCTGATAGAGAACTTTCTCCTTCAGGCCCCTCCTCTGCTGATTGACAGCAGGCAGTGGGCAGATGCAATAGCCAGCCTGCTATTGGCTATTGCAATTTGAAATATCCAATAGCAGGCTGACTATTGCTCCCAGCATTAAAAAATTTTTTTTTTTTTTTAAATTAAAATTAAAAAGACATTTTTTTTTAAAGAAAGCAAAAAAGTTAAATACATAAAAATTTTAAATGCAAATAAATAAAAGTATATACAATAAAATGAAAAATATAATTATTTTTTTTGGTGTGTCATTTTAAATAAATCATTTAAAAAAAATGATATTATAATCTTCTGAACAACAGGAACAGATAGCAAAACAAACGTGACCCTTCCCTATGCTATCTAAAACTATCAAATGTTTTTTTGCCTGGAGTTACACTTAAAAAATGTACCTGTTTTGACATACATACAAATTCAACTTAAGTACAAACCTAAAGTCCCTATCTTGTATGTAACCCCGGGACTGCCTGTAAATGTTCTTCCGGGTTCGAAAACTGGACAGGACCTGGCTGATACTTACTGAATTAGTGATCGAGCAAACAAACAAATAGGCCCAAACATCTGTCAGAGAGTATGAGTTTCCCAAAAATTTATCTTTTAGCCTCTTCAATTGCTTAGTGTAGTGCCGCTCAGTTTCATGTTTGATTTGATCACATAACTGCCTCTCCAGATCTTTCATGCATGAAAAGTCAGTCCAGTCTTTTTTAGAATACATTGATGACATACACCTGAAAAGTTAAAGTTTAATATATATGTTACTAAAGAGTATCTATGGTCAAAAACTAAAACTAAATATGTATTTCTATATTGAATTTTCATATGTTCTACCCCACTCCTATTAACCATATTGATTTACAAGTGTGTAAACGTACTTATTAAAGATGCCCATAGGATCTACTTCCTCAATGTACTGACACAATTTCACGCAGGCCCTGTGAATATGCACATCTTTGTGTCATAACTCTCACAGAGCCTACCTTTTGAACTGCAACTCAATGTCTGATCAATGTAACATTATTATTGCTGGAAGCAATATGTGATGGGATTCGTAGTCATGAGAAATCAAGATTGCATTACAATCAAGCAGCAGGGAAAGAGACGCAGAGCACACTGGGAATCCAGGAAGTTGAAGTGATGGACAGGCAGAAGGCAGCACTCACTACATCAAAGGGATTTTTAAAAAGTAAGCTTCGATTGCAAAAAGAACTATGCATGTATTCCTATTACAATCAGGGGCGTATCTGCTGCGAGGCAAACAAGTCGTTTGCCTCGGGCTGCAGATTCCCAGGGAGCGGCAAAAATGCCGCCCCCCAAAACATTTAGGCAGCCTGTGTACGATCAAAAGTTCCCGGGCGGGCTGCCCAGAAACCGGCAGCCTTGCGGGGAGGAGCGGCGGGCGGTGGAGCAGGAGGAGACAGGAACGGAACGGCAGGAGGCAGGGGGCAGGGATGGGGGCAGGGATGGAAGAGGCTGAGTGAAGACGGAGTGGCAGGAAGCAGTGGGCGGACACAGATGAGATGGGGGCAGAGATCGAAGAGACGGGTGAAGACGGAGGAGGCGGGGGGGCCGAAGACTGCAACAGAGGAGGCAAGGACAGAGACTGGTCCGCGATGTAGGAGGCGGGAAGCGTCGCCCAGGCTCCAGTTGGGGGAAGAAGCTGAGACAATTTGGCGCCGAGGCAGTGGAGGAGGATGGGTTTCCTGTGCCAGGTAGGTGGACTGTGCTGGCAGGGCCCAGCATAGGTTTTGCACAGCCCACCAAAGAGTTGCAGGTGGGCTGTGCAATACCTTTTGGTGGGCTTTGCAGGAACTGTGGGGGACTTTTCATGATCCTTAGGGGGCTCTGCAGCCTGCAAAGCCCACCACAGAACTTGCACAGCTCCTCTGAGATCCAGCAGACTGCAGGGTTTCAGGGGGTCTCTGCAGGAACTGTGGGGGGCTTTGCATGATCTCTAGAGGGCTCTGCAGCCTGCAAAGCCCACCACAGAACTTGCACAGCTCCCCTGAGATCCAGCAGACTGCAGGGTCTCAGGGGGTCTCTGCAGTAACTGTGGGGGGGCTTTGCATGATCCGTAGGGGGCTCTGCAGCCTGCAAAGCCCACCACAGATCTTGCACAGCCCCCCTGAGATCCAGCAGACTGCAGGGTCTCAGGGGGTCTCTTCAAGACCTGTGGAGGGCTTTGCCGGGTCTCAGGGGGGCTTTGCAGGATCTGTGGTGGGCTCTGCTGGGTCTATGGTGGGCAGAGCCCATTACAGATCCTGCACAGTCCCCCTGAGACCCGGCAGACTGCAGGTGCCACAGGGGGTCTGTGCAGGATCTGTGGGGGGCTTTGCAGGGTCTCAGGGGGCTGTGCAGGATCTGTGGTGCACCATAGACCTTGCAGAGCTCACCACAAATCCTGCAAAGCCCTCATGAGACCACAGCTGTCCTGCAACGCTAATAGAGTAACATGTCAAAAGCTGGATACAGCGTGTGTACTGTATCCAGCATTCGACAAAGTATTAAACAGGAAGGGGTGGGGGAAATTTAGTGTGTATGGGGGG
>NW_017309294.1:47717-56681 GCF_000935625.1 Nanorana parkeri
GGGGGGGCGCCTGAGTTTTGCCTTGCCTAGGGCAGCCCCAAACCAGAATACACCACTGATTACAATGCTGATGTTATAACATGATAGTATATGCTGGGACTTTACAACTCCTTTAATCTTTTATGTTTTACCTGGCTGAAAATTGTTCTCTAGTTGTTCTATAAAAAGGGACCTTAAATAGCCGTTGGATTATGCAGTTAACAAATTGCTTTGAAGAATGTACATACCATGTTGATCCTGATATCCCAGCGATATATGTAACAGCACCTAAAAGGTTTAGTTCAGACAGTTTTGAAAGCACACCCAGAAAACCAATCATGGCACGCAGTCCACCTCCAGATCCCAAGACTGCGATCACAGGAGGATCAGAATTCTACAGAAAAAAAATGTTTAAAGCCTTTTATATACATTAATTAAGTTATAAATAAAGATCAGAAAGTACAACAAGTCATTAACTAAAACTGATTTCATTTTCAAAAGTATAATAGTACTGTACATGTATCTATAATAGTACAATGTTGAAGTGAGATAGAGGCCTCATGGCTATCATGTTATAAATTTACACTCCTGTTTATGTAACATCACATTTAGAAGACAAATGTTAAGGACTTTTACCTTTTTAACATTTATGCCTAAAGACAAAAGGGCTTCAGTAACTTTCTTCTTCCTTGCCTTGACAGATTTTATTTCCCCAGCTGGGCTGCAAAGGAAATGTGAAAAAGTAAAATTATTATAAACAGAAGATATATAAACGTATCAGATAAACTTTACTGCCTGTAAAGCCATTACTTTGTGTGAGAGGATGAGGTTCTAGTTCCCTGCCAAGTTGGGTTCGTGACAAACTTTGCCTATTTGCCAGGCGCCTAAAGGAAGAACAGGTTGAGCAGGTTTGCCCGCCACCAGGAGACAACCTGACCTCCTGGAGGGAAGTGAAACATTTAGCAGCACTATTACTACAGGTGCTACATTTGACAGCTTCCCCTCAGGCTGTTGTCGAGAAGTCAGCAGCTGCTGGTATTCTAAGAAACTATGAGTCATCCTGCCTGATTCATTCAGGGGATTCTGGCTGACAGCTGAATGTAAACAATAAAGATGTTTGTGTGTGGGGTTCCCCTTTAAATCCCTTCGATACCCAAAGGACTTGGTAGAATTTTTGGGGGGAAAAATTCAATGGTTCTATCCATTGCACATATGCCCCACTTCACATTCAGGTTTAGGCCAGTTTGGGCTAGCTCACACCAAGTGTGGAGTAGATGCAGAGCAGAGCAGTTACAGAACGGATCAAAACTGCATCCAATGTATTCCAATGGCATTTTGGGCTCTAGTTTACAGTAGAGTGTTATTATTATACAGGATTTATATAGCGCCAACAGTTTGCGCAGCGCTTTACAATGTAAGGAAGACATTACAATCGCAATACAGTGTTCAGTTTGGAACGCACTAAAATGCATGCAAAAGCATCAAAAATGCATGCAAACACCCTGGAATGCACTGAAAACACATTTTAGGCTAACAAATTATTATTATTATTTTTTTTTACAAAAACGGCCCGGAACGCATAAAAAACGCGGCAAAACATACTGCACTGCATGTGCAGAAACTCGTGCAGATCTGGTCTCCATTTGGTGTGAACAAACCCTAAGCATGTTATTTAAAGAAATTTAAAATTTTTAATATTGCTCTTTAAGCAAAATCAAAATCACTGCCCCCAGCCAAACTTAAATGTTAATACATTTATTTTGCTTTGGTACATGTCTTCCAGGGTGCTGCCCAGCTCCTTAGGCACTTTGTTAATGCCTTGACTATTAGCCTAGAAAACTGAGAGAACTGATTTTCCAGATTTAACCTGTCATTGACTTGAATGGGGATTGCAAATGAAGAACTCTTCCGCATGTTCCCCCAAAAACACATGTGAATTGAACCTGAGAACGTTAACCCATCACTACTTGCTTATTACTTTCAAAGTAGCCTTTAATAATATATGTAAGATTAAAGAATGTGTTTGCCTCACGTGTGTCACTTAATTTATTCTTAATAGGGTGCACACTGTCTGGACTTTATACAGAGTGACCGACAGGAGTCCGACGTTTTTAGAACAGGTAATACACGGTAAGTGGTGATTTCCCCACTGGAATGGCAATTCAGTCACAATGAAACAATGGACATTACAACATCATTTGTTTGCTTACGACAGCTTTGAGGTGAGTCTATAACAGCAACGCAGCGGCTATTTCGTCGAGAATTCAATGTTAAAATCAATGTTGGTTGACACGGAGCCATTCCCAGTCGCAACACGGTCCTCAGGTTTGTTGAACATTTCAGAACAACCGGAAACGTTATGAACAAGAAACCACAAGGCCCCACCCCCCACAAATAGGCACATTACCCTTGCAATGCAAGGAGTAAGAAAATAATGTCCCCAAAGTCTGCTCTAACTGTCTCAAACTTCTTGTAACCCCATAAAAAATGATATAAAATAACATATATTTAAAATATCTTAAACAAAACTCAGTGGTAATCAAACCCAATAATAAAAGACCTTTATTTTATTTTTGGACATGATTGCTTTAAATGCATTTTCTGAAAATAATCTGAAGTATGGGTTTGCTATATGATAAATCTGTGTTGCCAGTACCATCCAATTGTGGAATGCTGTATGTACAGTTTATGCCTACAAAGGACCAGCAAAAATAAACCACAAACTATATTAAAATATAAAGAAGCAAAAATGACTTTACTTACCCATCTACAATGTCAGTATTTTCCTGTAAGAACACAAAAGACACATAAGCAATGTGAAGATGCAAACCAAATGACAAAAAAAAGAAATATTTCTGGAATTAGTTAAAAGTGCCTGTGACCTCGGAGAAAGTTTCTTAAGTAAGACGTGTGTACATGGACTTTTAATCACCACAAAACTGATGTTATCTCCACAAGCCAATGGGAATGCCAAAGCAGTAAGCAGTAGCAACCTGTAAAGCAACTAAAGCTGGCCATACACCTTACAATTGTAAGATGTATGGCCAGCTTTAGTTGCTTTACAGGTTGCAATCTGCAGATTTTCTGTGGTCAGATGGAAAAGGTGCAACAGATTCCTCCATGTACACTTAGCTGTATGGATAGAGGAATCTCCACCTGGGCCAAGCTTCCATAATCTTGCTAGTCGGCCACGCTGGCTCTCAAAACACCTGAACAATGCCTGCATCCAATTAGATTGTTCAGGTATTTTGACAGCCAGTGGGGCCGACTAGCAAGATACTGAAGCTTGGCCCAGTGGGAGATTCCTTCATCCACACAGCTTAACGTAGATGGAGAAATCCGTTTCACTTTTTCCATCTGACCACAGAAAATCTGCAGATAATTGTAAATGGGCACCTTTAGAGTGATCTTGAAGTACTTCTCTCAAATGCATAAAAAATGCACCTGCTGTGTTTGTTCATTTACACAAGCTCCTAACCCACTGACTGCTTACAGTGGTTGTAAGCTTGATTAAAACATTTATCTTCTAGTATTCCTGTGATTAGTAGAAGTGATCCAGGCAATTGTAAAGCCACACATCACTTCTGCTGACTGGCTAGTTGTGCCCTCTTTATGCGTGTGGCAGTTCACCTGGCTCCACTCTGAGCCCTGGGGCACAGCAGGAGGATTCAGAATGTTGTACAATGGGAGATCAGGATATTAGTGACCTAATAAGCAGACCGGGACTTAAAGGAGAACTATGAGGTAAGTGCTTTTCACTCACCTCATAGTTCTAGCCAACCTGTGACAATGAGAGTGTCACAGGTCGGCTCAGTAGATCGGGAGGTGAGCGAACACATACCGGCGTTCGCTCACCTCTCCATCCTGTCACGGCAGTCTGCCGTGACAGGGGAGGGGCTGGATTCCCCCCTCCCCGCTCTGATCCGCCAGCGCTGACTGGCGAAACGGATATGGGAGGGGGCGGGTACAGCTGAGAGAGCCAGCTGTCAGTCACGCAGCTGGGCGGATCCCGGCATAATTGTCGGGATCCGCTTCAGCTGCGGCGTCTCAGTATACCGCGAGCTGCAGCTCGCGGTATACTGAGCCTAGGGTGACGGGAGGACGCTAGTTTGTGTCCTCCCGTTACTCTAAGGAGAACTATGGGGAAAAGCCTTAACCCCATAGTTCTCCTTTAATTAGGGACTACGATCTGCATACTTGGGGACATCAGTAGATCACTGATGTCTCCAGAAAGTGAACCCAACACTGCCTGCTTTGTATCACATAGGTGGGGTTTTAGTTTTTTTGTGACGGTTATAAAATTGAGGATACAAAAAAATAACTTCTATTAATATAATTAAATATAATAACATGAACAAACACACCACAGATAAATGATGGCCATATAATTATCCTTCTAAATGAAGCTGTAAGGCTCCGTTCACACTATATCGCTTTGTCATGCATATTTGTGCACACTGAAGATATGAAGATACATTACTACGTAACGTTATATATGAAGATATGAAGAAATGATGATATGTTACTATGTAACTTACAAAACAAAGGTACAGCAGAAATGTTTATTTTCCTATAGCCCTTGTTCACACAAGTATAGAGTCGTCCATTAAAAAAAAGCCTGTCGCCGGAAAAAGTGCATGAGCTTTTTTTTCTGGGTAGATCATCACAATTAGTCCCCATAGACTGAATAGAAAACGTGCTACACAATTATTTTGAGCAAAAAAACAATGCGCGTAATCTGCACTGAAACGCTGTTGCCTTGGTGTGAATGGGGCAAAAGGTTTTTAATGTGTCTTATTTTTCAATAAGCCATCTAGAATTTATTTTACAGAAGCCAGACTTGTACCAGTCTAGATTTTGATTGGTTGCTATGGGTTCTTCAGGCTGCTTGTTGCACTTTTGAATTAAATGGAAATACACTTGTTCTGGTAAAAATAAATATAAAGCCACTCACCTCATTGCTGTCCATTGGAAATGAAGATATGTTACTACGTAACTTGCAAAACAAAATCTGTAAATCTGTTAAAACAAGAATGCAGCAGTAAGACCTTCGACTACATTTAGCTTAGATATACATATGATAGTGACAGTTGGTTGTACCGATAATAAGCTGATGGTAGAAGAGTAGTTATGAAGGTTTATTGCAACTTGTTGGGATTTTCAGTCTTCTATAATCCTGATCTCTCAGAATTTTATTGGTTCATTTCCGGTTTTTGCAGTTTGATTCTATTTCAAAGCTCCTTCTCAGAAGAAAAGCTCTTTCACAGAACTACAAATTAATAAAGTTTTTAATCCATAATACCGTCAAAGCTAAATAGATTACATATTTTACTCATCTTTACTACGAATTATACTATATTGCAGTTTACCAATCCTCTGATGTAGTAGCTGTATTTGTTTTTCTTTTTTTTCAAGTTTTTTTCCCCTTCATTTTTACCTGGTAATCTTGCGAATATCACACTTCCTGTCCCTGGGTGGCTTTACCCAGTCCCCCAATGTATCTGTGGGGGCAGCCATGGTTATAACCCAGGCTGGACTAAAAACAGATCTGCCTTTGCTTATCTCCATGTAGTGGTGATTGATTAGGCTAGTAGTATACATAACAAAGATTAGGTTCTTTGTGCTTTCGTTTGGGGCCCATTTACACCAGATGCGTTGGGGCTGTGCTGGCCACATGGAAGGTAAGAATGATCTACTGTTGGTGGTACCCAGCCACCAAATGAGACCATAAACTTGCCGAAGAGTGCTGACTATCAGCTGGAATGGAAACGGCTGTAAAGCCAGCAGTTTTGTCAAGCTGAAATTGAGACTTTGAGTAATATGGGTAATTGGAGGACACATTTTTCTAATGCTCCAGGTCAAGTATGCAGCTAGAAACAGTGGGATGGGGTTAAGAGACTTACAGTGAGGTTCAAGCCTATTCTTGGCAATACTCCTCATGGCCCCATGCTGACCCTCTTCCCTGCTTATAATGCAATAAAATAAACCTCTTAAGTGAGAGGAGGGGCACTTAAGAACCCCCCCCGCTGTTTTTTTCCCTGACCAAAGTTTAAAGGTCAGGAAGTGCATTATTGGTAATTGGTTGCTGCAGCTGCAAACAGCTGCTTTAGTTTGCCATTTTCCTGAACTGCTAATGAGTTGGATTCTCATAAGACTCATGTTCAATCTGACCTTGAGGCTCATCCCTAGTGTTGAGAATTGCGTTGACTACGTAGGCGTTGATTTCTCAGAAATGTATTAATTTATTTTGTATATTTACCAATTATAAAACCAGGTGTAGCGTATCATAGCATACCCCAGATAGCAAGTATAACTTGCCACAAACCTGTGGCAGGGTTAAATTGTAATTCTTGTTAACTTGCCTCACACAAGTTCTAGTTGACACTTTTTAAATTTGTAGCAAATTTGCCTGGCAAGTCCACAGCAAGAGTCCTGCAGGTCTTAGCAAGAGCTCTGCAAGCTCGCTGGTCTGGAGACTTGCAATGCAGAATTGCTGTAATTGTGCAACAAAATTGTGAAGCTTGGCAAGTCTGCAATAGTTTAGCAAGTCATTTTCAAGCTTGCAGCACAATTTCTTGCTATCTGGGACCATGTCTGAAAAGAAGAATTAAAGTACAAATACTTCAAGCCTATATCTAGTTTTTTATGGCACATTTATTACAGTGAAATTAAGAATAGTTATTGCACACCATAAATCTCTCACTAGCTATGTACACTGTGCTGTCATGCTGCAAAGGTAAATTCAAGAGGCTGAAATTTCAAACTAAAAGCAATTACAACTTGACTTCCTTGTTTCCAAGAAATATACAATCTGTTTAATTGTTATTGTCAGCCATATAAATAAGGAGGTTTAGATAACAGTAACTCTAGAATAACAAAAATATGTGGCTTATCGCATTGATTTATATTAACCACTTGAAGCCCGGGGTGTTAAACCCCTTTCCTGTCCAGGTCATTTTTCAGTATTTAATGCAGAAATACTTTGACTGACAATTATTCAGTCATGTAATGTTGTGCTGAAAGTTTGTATCTTTTTTGGGGACCATTTCTTTTGGTGGTATTTAATCACCACTGGGGGGGGGGGGGGGTTATTTTTTACTATATGAAGAAAAAAGTACAGAAAATTTTGAAAAAAAAACGTTTTCTCTAAATATATCTAAATCTCTAAATATAGATATCAAGCTTGTCAAGCCTTAAAATTGTGTGCGTCCCTGAAATCACAAAAAACTACCATACTCAAAATTGACCATAGGCAACACTTTAAAAACTTTTACTGCTCATCAATTTAGTGTTAACATTGATGGCCCTAGTATTATTGCTCACACTCTGAGCAATAACATGTGTGGTGCACTTGTCATTTTTGCACATAAGCGCACCCAACACATGTTTACTTTTGTATGTGCATGTACTTTGGGGCGGGAGGGTTTTGTGTTTTTTTATATATGTGACAAATTGTTTTTTACATTTTTTTCTTTTTACACTTATCTTTATTGCTATCAGATAGGGTGCTAACAAGCCCCAATGTGATAGCACAGATACGATGACAGGTCCTCTTTATAGAGTCATTAGGGATCTATTAGACCCCTAGTGTCACTTAGGGACCCCAAAGAAGCTGATAAAGCAGAGATCTGCTTCACCAGCTTCTTCTCCGGCTACAGATGCCAGAGAAATGACAGCTTGAAACCAGAAGTATTGTAATACGCATTACTTCCACTTTCAGTGATCAGAGAAGAGATCAGCCTTTTGAAGTGTGCTGATCTCCCTCTGTTCAAGGTACAGAGAGCCACCGTTGTGGTCCCGGGACCGCATGGGGGACAGCGGAGCCCGGGATAGCTGGCAGTGGTGTTTGCTTACCCAGTCCACTAGTAACCAAGCTAGTCATTGCAGTCTTCAAAATTTAACAATGACTTCAAAATAGCCAAACTCAGTTTTTTTCAGAACACGTGGTCCAGGTACTTGAAGTACCTTTTTATTTTGTCTGTTTTTCAACCATTTAGTTTTGGAGGCATTATGGTTATTTAGAGATTGTGTTTATGCTATCGTCACTTTGAAAAACAGCACTACTGATGAATAAATAGGTCTGGGTTCCATTTGAAGGGAGATTCCATGATCCCAGCCTGAAACCAACAAATGGCCAACATTCCAGCAAACCCATTTGAAGTCTGTGGCAGTCTAATCTTTTTCTTTCTGGCCTTTTTCAAAGTTAATTTGCAAGCCGTTGTTAGAAAAGGGCATGGGTAGCTTGTCACTGCAATGGTGAACATGTACAAATACAATATAAAATATATAAAAACAAAAAAAAATATACAGCTTAGGGGGCAGAGGGTCTTTTAATGCAGCTTAAAGGGCAACGTTAAAAATATAGAAAATCATTAAAGTAATGTGCTTTGGGGGATGCCTTAAACTTGCACATAAAGTTTTGCAACAGTACACATTAACCCTTTAAAGTGACATAAAAAAACACTAAGGGGGTTGTTCACAAAGCTGCCAAAGGCAGCGGAGGGAAAAACCCAGCCGTAGTGAAGTGAGCCGAACAACATTCGGCTATTCACTACGGCTCAGTACGGCTGATTTCAGCAGTACATCGGCTGCCTTCGGCTGTACTTTGCTCAGCCGAACATGCTCTGTATGTTTGGCTGAGCAGAGGTGCAGAAGGACTTCGACTCAGCTGAGCCAAAGCTCCGGCAGCTTGCTCGCTGCCGTTTGTCCTAGGGGCCGAACGGCAGTGAGTTAATAGCTGAATGCCACCGAGAGGCATTTGGTTCAGGTATTCTGCTCTGTACCTCCGTGGTACTGAGCAGAATAGCAAATCAATGAGAATAGTTAAAGAAACAAAAGTTGATAAAATTATTTTAAAGTGTAAATAAATGAAAAATCTTAAAAAAATAAAGATTTTTTTTAAAAAGGAAAAAAATAATAATAATAAAAAACAATTGGCAGGAGCTAGCAGTGACAGCTAGCTCCACCCACCTGTTTCCTATTGGC
>NW_017309294.1:56781-57640 GCF_000935625.1 Nanorana parkeri
GAGAGGACGGTGGAGCCCGACGAGCAGCATCCCGGCAGGCCGTTGTAATTACACGGCCGGCCGGGAGCTTAACACAGTCAAGCGATCGAGCGTCTCTAGAGACGCTTGATCGCTTGTATTAGCAGCTGTCACTGCCGTTGCCGGTCCCGAGATCCGCTGTGCCTGATGCGGCCGGAACCGGCACGGCTCTGTGACAGGAGATTAAAGTGAGTTCAGTATACGAATTCCCTTTGATCTCCTCTCAGTCCCCGAATGCAGGAAGGGATGTATATTACATCACTTCCTGCATTCAGTGTCACTCTCCAGCTAGAGAAGCTGATGAAGCAGATCTCTGCTTCATCAGCTTCTCTGGGGGTCCCTAGGTGACATTAGGGGTCTTGGAGACCCCTGATGTCTCCATAAAGAGGACCTGTCATGTAAATTGGCTATCCCATAGGGGGCTTCGTAGCCCCCCATGTAATAGCAATAAAGTTGTGTGTAAAAAAAAAAAAAAGTAATACAGAAATTAAAGAATCATAAAAAAATAAAGAAGCATTAAAAAAAATAAAAAAAAATGTTTAAGTCCCGCCCCCCACATACACACGCAGATATGCGTAGGGTGCGCCTACGTGCAAAAACGACGATTGCGCCTATTGTGCCGCACATGGCACATATGGCCGCAAACTTCGGAGTGAGAGCAATAATTTTAGAGCCATTAATCACAGATAGCACTAAACTGATGAGCAGTAAAAGCATTTTAATCGTCGCCTATGGGCGTTTTTTTGCGATTTTGCGGGCGCACGCAATTTTAAGGCTTTGGTGTCTATTTACCCGACCTGACCCCGACTTTTATGTTTTACTAAAAATATGGGTAAGAATA
>NW_017309294.1:57714-63456 GCF_000935625.1 Nanorana parkeri
TATATATATATATATATACAGTATATATACTCCTGGAAATACGCAACACAAGCATTTTTGCGCCTGCTTGTCGGTTTACACTAATGTCTCACAATCTGCCAGCTGAAGAGCGCAAATTAACATACGCACAACAGACATGCGCAAAAGCGTGCAAAAAAACTAGACAGATGTGCGATAAAGTGTGTAAAAACACTGTCACCTCGGTGTGAATGGAGCCTTAGAGTGGAGATGAAATAGTACCCCTGTCTGGATTTTACTGCTATCTGGGGCTCTGTAAGAAAGATTTTTCTTCACATTTTTGGTGACAACAGTTTTTTCAAGCAGGAAGGGAAAATTTGCAACAGGGACACAAACTGAGAAATAAAAATATGACACCATTCCTAATCTTTCCCTACTAAGCTTTTTTTTGTTCCAATTGTGTTGGTTTTGGACAGATTCCCTCCCTTACTGTCTCATAACACATTGAAACCGGTAAAGGAAGCGAGGGGAAAACACTAAGGGGTCTATTCACAAAGCTTCCGAAGGATCTGGCCGTAGCTTCGGCCGATCCTTCGGCTAGCTTCGGCCCCAGGACCCCTTCGGTTCAGGAGAACCGACACAGATAGTAAAAAAAAAAACATGTATATACAGACCAATAAGAACAACAAAACAAGGTCCAAGAGTCCAAAATTTGAATGATCAATTGGTCAACAGCAGATAAACAGTCAACCTGTTTTGGTGGCCCACACAAAATCCCCTTTAATCAGAGTTCAGAAATGTTGACTATGCGCACTGTATACGGACTTAGATGAGCAGATACCAGATAGATCTGTGGTTTAAAAATCCAACAGGCATTCTACTCCTTTCACTTACTTTATCCAAAATTTAGAAAAAAATGTGGCTTGACATACTGTAGACATTAGGATTAACTTTTATAATTATTTCACAGCGTTCTCTTGACTGTTCTTCTGAAAGCCTGTTTAACTTCTTTATTCCGTAGACTGTACAGGTGAAACTCGAATAATTAGAATATCGTGCAAAAGTAATTGCAGTAAGTGCTGCAAAAGGGGCCCAAACCAAGTACTGAGTACATATGCATGCTTGTACTTTTCCGAGGTCCGATATTGTTCCATGTACAATCCTTGTTTTATTGATTGCATGTAATAATCTACTTTTTTGAGGTTGTGGATTTGGGGTTCTTGGGGTTTTCATGAGCTGTAAGCCATAATCATCACAATTATGACAAATCACGGCTTGAATTATCTTGCTTTGCATGTAATGAGTCTATATCATATATTAGTTTCACCTTTTAAGTTGCATTAGTGAAATAAATGAACTTTGCACGATATTCTAATTATTCGAGTTTCACCTGTATATGATAGGATTAAGGGAAGGTGTAATAACAGCATATAGAACAGACACTGTTTTATTTGTCTCTAAAGATCGACTGTGCTTTGGTTGAATATAAGTGGCAATAACAGCTCCATAATAAATAGACACAATTATAACATGAGAGGCACATGTAGAAAAAGTTTTTTGCTTGCCTTTAGCAGATCGAATCTTTAGTATGGTGTGAAGTATAAACACATAGGAAACACAAATTAAGAGGAAACAACAAACTCCAAATAGAAAATCAGATGTGTAGATCAAAAACTCATTAATATAGATATCAGCACATGCCAGTTTCAGCAAAGGCATTACCTCACAGAAGAAGTGATTAATCTTATTATTATAACAGTATGGGAGTTGGAAAGTGCTACATGTGTGAATCAAAGAGTTAATTAGTCCAATAATTGAGATAGTGATTGCTGTTTGAGTACATACCCGGTGATTTATTATTGATGCATAGTGAAGTGGATTGGAAATTGCAACATATCGGTCATAAGCCATTACTGTAAGAAGGAGAAGTTCAACTACCAAAGGCCATGAAAAGAAAAACATCTGGGCAGCACATCCATAATAAGAAATCACCTTAGACTGTGTTATGCAGCTTACAAGCATCTTAGGTGTTATAGCAGTTGTGCAACAGACATCAAGAAATGACAACTGTCCCAGAAAGAAATACATAGGTGTGTTAAGACCAGGGTCTGTAATGGACAGAAAGAGAATGGTTCCATTGCCAGCCAAGGCCACAGCATAAGTAACCAGACACAGAATAAATATAAGTGTTTCCAGCTCTGGTCGAGTGGACAAGCCTAAGAGAATAAATTTAGAAGCTAGAGAATCATTGGCCTTCATCCTATTTATTATCCTAGAGAGGCAACAGTAAAAAAGGTCATTATATAGAACACAACAGCTGATAATCCATAACAAATATTATTATGAAGACATTCAAATAGCACTTTCCCCAAAATACTTTGTTTGTGAAAGTAAAGAAACCAATTTCTGGATAATTTTTTATTTAACTGGAGCAAACAAAATCTGGAGCATATGTCCATTCAACCAATCAGCTACTATATTTAATTTTCAAAGCTTAACTGAACAAACTACATAGATAACCTAATTGGTTACTATGGGCAAGTGCTCCAGTTTCTGCCTGCTCTAGTTTTAAAACATTCTCCCTATAGTAACATTTTGTTTAACCAGTTGACATCCGCGTGTTAAACCCCCTTCCCATCCAGGCCATTTTTCAGTATTCAGCGCTGCGGTACTTTAACTGACATTTATTCCGTCAAGTCCATTACAATTTCAGCAGAAAAACGTCCACAGATCGACTATGATTTGAACAATACAACGTAACCGTTGCATACAACTTAACCCTTGCAGTGGGGCTACCCCTGTATTGCAAGGGCTAAGTGCTCATTTTCATCTATGGTCTAAAATAACAAACAAATACTCACCCAAACCTTGGTCTCTTCTTGTCTTCTTGTCCCTGAAGTCTCTCTCCCCCTCTACTCTGGTGATTGGAATGTCTCTTGGTGTCTTCATGTCCAATTCACTGTATTAGATTGCCAATGTCTAGCAGCCAGGTGGGACCGAGGTTTGGGTGATTATAACTGTTATGTTAAACCCATCAAATAAAATGTTTATTCCATAGGTCATAAGCAGTGGCAGATCTCTAACCTCTGGCCTTCTCCTGAACAAACTCAGAGAAATAGGTTGCGAAGAACTAGACTTGGTGGGGCTGTGAAAAAAAGCCAACAGTATCTCTGTTTAGGAAGTCCATCCTTACAGCTCATACAAATAGGCATGTCAGAGTTTTAGCAAACAAAACAGGATTTGCAAAGTGATTATATATTTTAGCTTATCATGTTTATTTATTGTCATACTATTATTGTTGCTATGTTCTTCTTGCCGTTCAGCTAACTGATCTAAATCTAAAATTTTTTATAATGTAGCAGACTTTGTGTCTTAGGAGATCAGCACACACACAGTCTTTGGGGATCATAGGCTCTTAGCTAGTTTGTGCGACGTTTGAGACTATAAACTAATGATGTAATTTCAGCTCGGTTATTCTGCTCGGTACCTCCGTGGTACAGAGCAAAATAGAAAATCAATGAAAATAGTCAAACAGTATGTAAATAAATAGTAAAATTAAAAAGAAAGATTTTTAAAAAAAGAAAAAAAACAGTGTTTTGTGAGATTCTGTGTGATACTGTAGGTAATCTGGTGATGCACAAACCAAAAGACAAAAAAAAAAGCAAAACAGTATGCAACAGCTTTCTGTGAAAAAAGCTCAGAAAGATCTCAAAAAGTATGTTGAAAGCCATGAAAGCATATTGAGGAGAATTTATCAAAACTGGAACAGACAGAATCTGGAGTAGTTGCCTTTCTTTACTTTGATCGGTTAAGCTTTCAAAATGAAAGCTGATTGGTTGTCATTGACAACTGTTCCAGATTCTGTCTGCTCCAGTTTTGATAAATTCCTCTCACAGTGTTTATCCATTTACCCACTGCTTTTCAAAAGCAGTGTAGTAGAGTGCCCCGTTATTCAGATTCAGCTGCAGGTCCCTTTAACTCAACTCCCTACAATCCTCTGGGCTCCCAGCATCCCCTGAGCTCCTGTACACACCTAGGGAATATAAATGACAGCTCCTCCCAGCTTCCTGTGCTCAGAGAATGTTAGAATGCACATTACTGTGTTTATAGCAACAACTTCTGCAGTATACAATTTCGGTCACTGGATGGCAGTGTATATAAATTCTGTTATAGCTATGGTATACTCTGTTGCAGGGGTGCCCATTAGGTAGATCACGAAGGGTGTGAATGGCGGCCCCTTTATTCCATTTTGGTATATTTAGTTAGCTGTGCACACATGATAACCTATTAGCCTGAGTCTGCTGAGCCAAGCTCCCTGACACCTTTCTGGTGGTTGAAATGCTATGTATTACATCAAAGAATATTAGTTCACACAGCCTGTTGTACTATACAGCAAGGTGAGCCAGGAGAGAGAGCGGGGAGAGAGAGAGAGGAAAGACACACAGGAAAGAGAGAGAGAGGAGAGACAGCCAGGAGAGAGAGAGAGCGAGGGAGGTTTTTTTTTTGTTGGTAGATCTCATGTAGCTCGTCATTTGAAAAGTAGATCTTAACAAAAAAATTGTGGACATCCCTTCTCTGTTGTATTGAATAAGGTAGAGAATTAAGCTGTGGCTTCCTTCCTGTTTTAGCCAAGCCATGTGCAGCATGCATGTCAGACTGTGTGCTTGTGTTTCTTTGTGATGCTGTGCATGAGGTTCCAACAGAGAAACCCTGTCTGATGAGACAGCAGCGCCTGGGCAAGTGAGCTGTCACCAGGTGCTGGGTCCTCCCCTGTTAAGTCTGGTGTGCGGGCCACCAGCAGTGTGCATAAGAGTACGCAGCATCTGTCCAAGCCCCAGTCACTGGAGAGGACTCTGTTACAGTTAGGGTTGCCACCTGTCCAGGATTCACCCGGACAGTTCGGGTTTTGAATGCTGTGTCTGGGTTTCATGGCAGCTGAAACCCGGACACAAGATGTCAGGCAGACAGGGGCAACCAAAGTTAAGATAGGGGCTATTGGCCCCCCACTGAAAATAGTCTCAACTGTGATATTTATATATGAATGGGTGGTGCCTTTTACATATGACTAAGCCGCTACTCATTCTCCCCCAAAAAATATGTCCGCGTGTGGTTAGAGTGTTCGGGTTTCACTTGAAGAAAAGGTGGCAACCCTAGTTACAGTCCATTTGTAGAAGCTGTCCATGCAGTGGGTTGGCCCTATCTACAGCCACCAGAACCTCCTGACCGAAGCCAGCAGCAGCAGTGCCAGTGTGAAGTCTGTGGCAGCAGGAGATCCAGTTGGCTAACAGTTTGTTGAATGAACAATTCCTACTTCTGGACATGTGAGCTTCTGTATCTCCCATTTCTCTCATGAAGCTGAACTGAACTCAGAACACTCTGCTGCCATCTGGTGGCCGTTTTCAGAACTGCTGTAGAATTGTTTTCATATGTTCTCCCAAACCTGTTTTCCTTAGGGGTCTATTCACAAAGCTGCCGAGGGCAGCCGAGTGAATGACCGATCAGAAGTGAAGTGAGCCGAACACTGTTCGGCTATTCACTTCAGGCTGGTACGGCTGATTTCAGCCGTACATCGGCTGAAATCAGCCGTACATCGGCTTGCTTCGTGTGGCTTCGGATCAGCCGAACATGCTTAGCATGTTCGTCTGACCCGAAGTGCAGAAGGAGTTCGACTCAGCCGATCCAACATCTGGATCGGCTGAGCCGAACCTCCGGCAGGCTTCACACTGCTGTTCGGGCTATTCTGAAAGATCCCGAACAGCAGTGAGAGAATAGCCGAATGCCGCC
>NW_017309294.1:63859-70540 GCF_000935625.1 Nanorana parkeri
GGCTCGACTGAGCCGCTCGGCTGTGATCGGGAGCTGTACGGGCTATTGTGAATAGCCCGTACAGCACCCCCTCGGTTCTCCTGAACTGAAGGGGTCCTGGGGCCGAAGCTAGCCGAAGGATCGGCCGAAGCTACGGCCAGATCCTTCGGCAGCTTTGTGAATAGACCCCTTAGTGTTGATATTAATGCTCCGTATTGCGATCCCCTATTCATTTGATTTCCCCTGTGCAATTTATGTTGAAATCTCATTGTTTAGTAAAGTATAAATTGCACATCACCACTGCTCTGATTATTTGGCTGATACCGTTACACAACAACAGCTGTAAACATTTTTTTTTTTTTTAAAGACTTTGACAGTATCCCTGTGGTTTGTAGAAATGATACAGAGCAATTATAAAGCTACTTAAACATTTCTACTGACCAGCAAGTGACATCCCCACCTTGTTACCCCTCTTGTAGTATCTGGCCACCCTTGAAACCTATGTGTGCCCATGGCCACAGCAAAGGGATTCAAGATAGATAGTATTGGGAGATCATGCAACCAACTAGTTAACATGAAGATCAGGGTCTCTGTGTCCTGTTCTGCGTGGACTAGTGACACCACTGATATATCCATTATAAAAAACGGTCACTGCCATTGTGCTATCATGTAGTTGGGTTTTCAGCCTCTGTTTAATAGTAAGTAAATTTACATTTACAAAACTAAAAGGTTGTAAGCCCTCACGGGCAGGGCCCTCCTTACCATCTTGTCTTGAATTGTATTGTGACTGTAATGTCTTCCTTATATTGTAAGCCCTGTGCAAACTATTGGCGCTATATAAATCCTGTATTATAATAATAATAATAAAACCATTTAGAAATATAAAAAGACAAAACCATTTAAAGATATTAAAAGAAAAACTAAAAGACACCCCACAGTTATATACACAACAAGGACGTATATACAGTATGTTGGTAAATGCACATTAGGTATCCCCAAATCCCTCAGAAGTAGAGGATTAAAGTCTCTGGGTTTTGTTCATTCTAATTCTGCTTTAAGGACTTAACTTATGTGATGCCTCTTGATCCGATCATTTTCCTTCCACTTGTTTCCAGCAGTCCCTCCAGCGCTGGTGCCGGTCTCTAATCCAGCGCAGACTCCTCTTTTTTCCTTTGTCCCACAGAGTCTGTCTAATGTGCATGCGCCCGACCGTGTGCATTCACTTCTATTGTGTCTCTCTAATCCTCTCCCCACCGGTGATATGGGCTGCACATTCGCCTGCCGCATCATCCTCCTGCTCGGCCATTCTGAAGATGTGTTCTGCAGCCGGGAGCATGCGGTGCAGACAGAGGTAAGTCATTGTCTATTTGACATTGAATTTTTTAAAATGTTTTTGCATATATCTACTGCATGCTACGGCATGTAACCCCCCCACACTTTAATTATACTTTAAGGACATCATCTAAACTGATGAGTTGTAAAGGTTTTGATATATCCACTATTTGCAATTTTGTTGTTTTTCATGGTTTTGCATACAACTTGAAGACTTTAAATGTTTGGTATTCTCTACGCAGTCATAAAAGTTTTAACTGTGAAGTTTAAAATGAGGAAAACTCAGTATCCCATAAACTAGAACTAGAATTCTTTTTGCAGAAGCAAAACCAGTACCAGATACATTCTGATTGGCTATTATGGGCTCTTAACTTTGCTTCCACTTGGTATTAAATAATGTAATATTACAGTTGTTCAGTAAAATTACAGAAAAAGCCACTTATCGCCATGCTTGCCATTGGGAATAAAGATCTGTTTAAGAAGATCTCTAAATCTGTTAAAACAAAGGTGCAACAGTGAGACATCTAAACAGGCTTAGCCTAGTATACATATGACAAGATGCAGTGACCAATGGATGTACCGATAATAAGCTGATAGCAGAAGTGTGGTTGTGAAGGTTTATTAGAACTTCTAAAGGTGCCCATACACCTTGCGATTATCGTACGATAATTGCAGGAAATCCCGCGACCGTACGATAATCGGCAGGTGTATGGAAGGCGTGCGACCTCTGCTACTGTAAGGTTGCACGACTTTTGTCTTAAGAGCATGACTGTGCTATTGACTGTGGTACGGATCAGGCTGAGCCCCCAGAATTCCCATTTACTGGACCATTTTTTTAATTATATTATATTTTTTTATAATTATTTACAAATTTCCATGCAAAGAATTGTACGCGCTTTTGGTACAAAATTCCTGAAATAATCAGACCGCCAGGGAGGTTAAAGAGGAACTCTGGGAAGAAATATTTGTAACCCTTGCAGTAGGCCTACCCCCTGCACTGCAATTGTTAAGTCCTCATTTTCATCTAGGGACAAAAATAATGATATCCTCATCTGAACTCAGAGGCGGCGGCTTTGTGAGGCCTTAGGCGAAACTTAAACATGAGGCCCCCACTTACACCCATAATGAAAAAAAATGCAAATGATAATTAAAGTTGAACTGTATAAATTGCATATTTTAAGCCGATAGCCACCACAAAGTGTCAGGGCCTGCAATGACATCCCAGATAAATAACCACCAGCAAGGGTCAGGGCCTCCTATACCAACCCCCTGCAACAACTGCCAGCAAGGGTCAGGGTGTTATGGATGGTATTATTAATACCATGAGCTATACAAGACTACAAATCTCAGCAATACAGTATACATGTTTTCTGGAATTTGTAGTCCTGTATAGCTGATGGCATTATTCTGCATAGTTGTATAATGTATTGCTGGGATTTAGTCCTGTACAATATATAGGACTACAAATCCCAGCAATGCATACAGCAATGTGGAATCCCATCAGCTATACAGGACTACAAATCCCAGCAATGCATACAGAAATGTAGAATCCCATCAGCTGTACAGGACTACAAATCCCAGCAATGCATACAGCAATGTAGAATCCCATCAGCTATACAGGACTACAAATCTCAGCAATGCATACAGCAATGTAGAATCCCATCAGCTATACAGGACTACAAATCCCAGCAATGCATACAGCAATGTAGACAGGCCTGGCGCTACCGCAAGGCAAGTCAGGCGGCCGCCTTACGGTGCTGCAGGGTGAGGGCGGAAAAAACAGGGCATTTTGACAAGTACTTGTACTTGTCAAAATGCCCCGATGTTTGCGCTATGTTTTTTTAAATTTCACTTACCTTCGGTGCAGGAGAGCAGCGGCGAGTCAGCGCTGGTCCAGTGGGAGGAGCTCCAGGTGGGGTCCTAATTCAGCTGGTTGGCGACTGCCTGAGGATCCCGACACGCGCAGCACCTCAGGCAGTCGCCGGCCAGCTAAATTAGGACCCCACCTGGAGCTCCTCCCACTGGACCAGCGCTGACTCGCCGCTGCTCTCCTGCACCGAAGGTAAGTGAAAAAAAAAAAAACATACAAGTACAAGTACTTGTCAAAATACCCTGTTTTTACAGGGGGTCGGGGAGGGGGGCGCAAAAATGCACCTTGCCTGTGTAGGCACGAATCCTAGCACCGGCCCTGAATGTAGAATCCCATCAGCTATACAGGACTACAAATCCAGCCAGGCAGCCAGGAATACATTAAACAGCACAGCAATCAAAATTAGATGTAAAAAAAATACAAAATGCAACACATGGCTTTGGGTGCTTTTGTTACTTTATATATGGTCTGGGAGCTTTATTCTTTTTTTTTTTTTAAATCAAAGATGTTTATTCATTTTTGACATAACAGAACACATTTACGAAACCAGTGGTAGCACATGGTTACAACATACAGCACGCAATTCAAGGTGTTACAGAACTGTATTAGGGTAGGCAGAGCTCAATTTTCAAGCATATTGACAGAAATCACTAGCGGAGTAGGCTCGCTGGTCCAACTGATCAAGTACGTGTTAGAGTCCACATGAATACTGGGGGGCCCAACAAGATTACAAGGTTATAAGAAGCCACCATTCGCGCTATGAGAGAACATACTAAACCACTGCAAACATTAACCCCTTCATGACTGAGCTTGTTTTTCGTTTCCGTTCATAAATGACTGACACACTTTTGACATTTTTGCTGTGTGATTCTTCCACGTCAGTAATATACTTTCTTACTAAATGTACCCACACATATTATATATTGGTTTTTATAAGGACTGATAGGGCTATATATTTATATCACATATGTGTACCTAACGCCTCACTATGATAAATAAAATATTTAAAAAGGGGAAAACATTTAAAGAAAACACTTTTTCTCCAGTTTTGATTTGTAGTAATTTTTACAAAAACAGCACAGCTAAAAAAAAAAAGAAAAATGCAATAAATCCATTCATTTATTTGTCCTTTATTTGGAAAAGCCTCACCTCCCTAGGATTTTAGAACAGCTTCAGGAACAGCTGTCACTAAAGGTTTTCTGATTGTTACAACAACGATCAGAAAACGGAAACATTCTTTCAGGAATATATACATTGGGGGGGAATGTATCAAAACTGGAGCAGAAGAATCTGGAGCAATTTCCTATGGCAACCAATCAGCTTCTCTCTTCAGTTTGTTCAGTTAAGGTTTGAAAATGAAAGGTGGATGCTGATTGGTTGCCATGCTGCCATGCTGCTCCAGTTTTTGTCTGCTCCAGTATTGATAAATCCCCTATTATGTTTCTATTGTTGAAAGTTAAAAAACAAATGCCAGTATACCATTGAGCTATCGATCTATACGAGCTGTCAGTGATGGCAAGAGCAGTAAATGGAGCTCTGCTCTCACTCTCAGACACCTGATTCCTGAAGGGGATCGGGGGTCTGAAAAAGGTTAACTCTTTCATTAATGGATGCCTCAGTACTGAAACATCCATTAATGAATGGTAACCGCTGATTCTCAGTGGTTACCAGCCTTGCAGAGCCGCAAATAACTGGTCACGTACAGTGTACAGGGCCAGTCATATGGGTACTTTGTGACGGGATGTACACTGTATGTCTCCCGTAACAAAGGGGTTAAAGGTCGCGCTGGGCGCTTTATTCTAACTTTTCTCACTCTCCAAACAGAATCCAGCGCCTCTTTACCTGCAGGGCACAGGGCTGGATTAAGAGCATCAAGAGGCACCTTCTGAGGATTTTGGTGGGAGTTTTTATGGAAATGTCGGTGGTTACTAGGGCCCTGTGCCTCCTGTCTGGGCTTTGATTTGTAGTCTCTCTACAGCAGGGGCCCCAAACTCAATTCCCTTGGGGGCAACTGGACAAATTTTCTTCTCCCATGGGGGCCGCTTGCCAAATTTCATACTTCAGAATAAAATGTAACTATATACGGTAGCAGTGTTACTGTCTGTATGTGTGTTTATAATGCCAGTATATATGTTTGTGATGGTTTCTTTGTATGCAACGTCACTATGTTTTTTGTGATGGATGTGTATTGTCAGGATTACAGCTGTCAGCGCTCCCTCCCTCTCCTCCCGGACACTGCAGCTTCAGAGCGACCAGGAGGAGAGAGAGGGAGCGCTGACAGTTGTGAGCAGAGGAGCAGCAGGTAAGTAACCGCCTCCCGCTCTTTTATATTTCATTTTTATTGAATATTTTTATTTTTAAACAGACCTCTGACATTTCCCTTTTAACATAGAAAAAGAGATTGAGGACACAGAGCCCTCAATCTCTCTTTCTGCAGCCACCGTTATCAATGAACCGGAATCCTCTATACTGAGTGTTCCTGTTCATTCATAACATGAGGACAGAGTATGTTTACTATAAACCCAATCATGAATGAATAGGAGGTGATGTAGATAACTCCCATTCATTCATAATTGAGGATATAGTAACCATACTCTGTCCTCAATTATTTGCAAACAACACTCTGCGATCACTGATCACTGAGTGCTTGTACCCGCTTTCCATCCACGCTGTCACAAGAGGCTGAGCGCTCTCCTAGATGGGAGATGTGGGAACAGAGGGGATGTGGGGGAGAGTGGGAACTGTATTTGTAGTCCTCTATAGTTGATGTACTCGGTCTTGAAAAAATGGTATCGGTGGATCCCTACTCCCATCCATGCCCGTACCAAGGTACAGACATGTATTAATATTGATGGGAGGCAGAGTTGATTAACTACAAGTGCGGTGCATAGGCAGCTGTCTGAGGACGTGAGGGTGTGTTCGCGCGGGGAGTAGAGGGGGGTGGGCGATAGGTTTGGCGCAAAAATACTCCTTTGCTTGTGTAGGCAAAAATCCTTGCACCGGCCCTGAGTATGTTTACATGTGTATATGTGTGCAGTGTCACTATATGTGTGTGTCATATCAGTATTTTTACATGTGTATATGTGTGCAGTGTCAGTATATGTGTGTGTCATATCAGTATGTCTACATGTGTATATGTGTGCAGTGTCAGTATATGTGTGTGTCATATCAGTATGTGTACATGTGTGCAGTGTCAGTATATGTGTGTGTCATATCAGTATACATGTCTACATGTGTATATGTGTGAAGTGTCAGTATATGTGCGTGTCATATCAGTATACATGTCTACATGTGTATATGTGTGCAGTGTCAGTATATGTGTGTGTTCATCCTGCAGGTTTTCATTTTAATCATAGAGGACCAACAGAGTCACACATTCACTCACACACGGAAATACACACACACATACACACACTTATATCAATACTCCCCACACACACACTAATAGACAATAATACCCCCCTTCCCATACAGAAATATGCACACACATATATAAATGC
>NW_017309294.1:70606-71139 GCF_000935625.1 Nanorana parkeri
TACACAATAATACCCCTCCTTCGCACACACACAGAACACACAGAAATGCCAACAGTCTCCTTACTCCCTCCCCTGGCTGCCTCTCCTTGCGCTCTCTCCTGGCTGCCTATCCTCACTCTCTCTCCTGGCTGTCTCTCGTCGCTCTCTCTCCTGGCTGTCTCTCCTCGCTCTCTCTCCTGGGTGCCTCTCCTCGCTCTCTCTCCTGGGTGTCTCTCCTCGCTCTCTCTCCTGGCTGTCTCTCCTCGCTCTCTCTCCTGGGTGCTTCTCCTAGCTGCCTCTCCTCGCTCTCTCTCCTGGCTGTCTCTCCTCGCTCTCTCTCCTGGCTGTCTCTCCTCGCTCTCTCTCCTGGCTGTCTCACCTCGCTCTCTCTCTCTTGGCTGTTTCTCCTAGCTCTCTCCTGGGTGCCTCTCCTCGCTCTCTCTCCTGGCTGTCTCTCCTCACTCTCTCTCCTGGCTGTTTCTCCTCGCTCTCTCCTGGGTGCCTCTCCTCGCTCTCCCTCCTGGTCTCCTGGCTGCCTCTCCTCGCTCTCTCCT
>NW_017309294.1:71303-76283 GCF_000935625.1 Nanorana parkeri
TACACAATAATACCCCTCCTTCGCACACACACAGAACACACAGAAATGCCAACAGTCTCCTTACTCCCTCCCCTGGCTGCCTCTCCTTGCGCTCTCTCCTGGCTGCCTATCCTCACTCTCTCTCCTGGCTGTCTCTCGTCGCTCTCTCTCCTGGCTGTCTCTCCTCGCTCTCTCTCCTGGGTGCCTCTCCTCGCTCTCTCTCCTGGGTGTCTCTCCTCGCTCTCTCTCCTGGCTGTCTCTCCTCGCTCTCTCTCCTGGCTGTCTCACCTCGCTCTCTCTCTCTTGGCTGTTTCTCCTAGCTCTCTCCTGGGTGCCTCTCCTCGCTCTCTCTCCTGGCTGTCTCTCCTCACTCTCTCTCCTGGCTGTTTCTCCTCGCTCTCTCCTGGGTGCCTCTCCTCGCTCTCCCTCCTGGTCTCCTGGCTGCCTCTCCTCGCTCTCTCCTGGCTGCCTCTCCTCGCTCTCTCTCCTGGCTGCCTCTCCTCACTCTCTCTCTCTCCTGGCTGCCTCTCCTTGCTCTCTCTCCTGGCTGTCTCTCCCCGCTCTCTCTCCTGCCTGTCTCTCCTCACTCTCTCTCTCCTGGCTGTCTCTCCTCGCTCTCCCTCCTGGCTGCCTCTCCTTTATATATATTGCCACAAAAATAAAAATGTCTGCACATGGCGCTAGAGTGTTCGGGTTTCCCCCGAAGAAAAGGTGACAACCCTAACACACACACACACACACACAAATACATATACACACATACACACTCACACCTTCTTAGAAGAAAAAACCTCATCTTCTGCTTACATTTTTTGCAGGGAGTCAGGTTTAGGTCCAACCATGTGTCATTTGTGTCCCTTACAAGAGTTTATAGCGGCAGCTGCAGAACAATCAGACAAGCAGAGGGGAGATTAGAACAGTATAGCACTGGCTGTAGTGTAAATGATAGTAAAGCAATAGTACACCAAGTCTGCTGGGAGCTGGGTGATCGTGCAGCTTTACCTGTGTGCACACTGCCAGCAGACAGGATGTAATTGGAGCAAGGGGTCTGCTCTCACACCGCTGTGCATAACATCCATTTACATTCTGACCCCCTCTCCTCCCTACACTGTGACATGTACCCCAGCACAGTCTTACCTCATCAGTGAAAGCAGCCTCGGCTATGGGACAGCGCTCTCCTCCCTGCACTGTGACATGTACCCCAGCACAGTCTTACCTCACCAGTGGCAGCAGCCTCAGCTATAGGACAGTGCTCTCCTCCCTGTACTGTGATATGTACCTTAGCACAGTCTTACCTCACCAGTGACAGCAGTCTCGGCTATAGGACAGTGCTCTCCTCCGTGCACTGTGACATGTACCCCAGCACAGTCTTACCTCATCAGTGACAGCAGTCTCGGCTATAGGACAGTGCTCTCCTCCCTGCACTGTGATATGTACCTTAGCACAGTCTTACCTCACCAGTGACAGCAGACTCGTCTATAGGACAGTGCCCTCCTCCCTGCTCTGTGACATATACCCCAGCACAGTCTTACGTCACCAGTGACAGCAGCCTTAGATATAGGACACCACTCTCCTCCCTACACAGTGATATGTACCTTAGCACAGCCTTACCTCACCAGTGACAGCAGCCTCAGCTATAGGACAGTGCTCTCCTCCCTGCACTGTGACATTTACCCCAGCACAGTCTTACCTCACTAGTGACAGCAGCACTCTCCTCCATGAACTGTGACATTTACCCCAGCACAGTCTTACCTCACCAGTGACAGCAGCACTCTACTCCATGCCCTGTGACATTTACCCCAGCACAGTCTTACCTCACCAGTGACAGCAGCACTCTCCTCCATGCCCTGTGACATTTACCCCAGCACAGTCTTACCTCACCAGTGACAGCAGCCTCGGCTATAGGGCAGCGTTCTCCTCCCTGCTCTGTGACATGTACCCCAGCACAGTCTTACTTCACCAGTGACAGCAGCCTCGGCTATAGGGGGGTAGCCGAGGTAGCGAAGGGTCTGCCAGTGACAGCAGCCTCGGCAAGAGGGCAGAGCTCTCCTCCCTGCTCTGTGACATGTACCCCAGCACAGTCAGGCAGATGTGGATGGAGCAGGGGGGCAGATGTAGATGGAGCAGGGGGGCAAATGTAGATGGAGCAGGGGGGCAGATGTAGATGGAGCAGGGGGGCAGATGTAGATGGAGCAGGGGGGCAGATGTGGATGGAGCAGGGACGCAGATGTGGATGGAGCAGGGACGCAGATGTGGATGGAGCAGGGAGGCAGATGTGGATGGAGCAGGGAGGCAGATGTGGATGGAGCAGGGAGGCAGATGTGGATGGAGCAGGGAGGCAGATGTGGATGGAGCAGGGAGGCAGATGTGGATGGAGCAGGGGGGCAGATGTGGATGGAGCAGGGGGGCAGATGTGGATGGAGCAGGGAGGCAGATGTGGATGAAGCAGGGAGGCAGATGTGGATAGAGCAGGGGGGCAGATGTGGATGGAGGAGGGGGGCAGATGTGAATGAAGCAGGGGGTGATATACTTGTGATGGGATGTATTAGAACACAGATCAGAACATAGTTGTACTTAAAGGAGAACTATGCGCAGGGCTTGAAAAGTTTGGCGGTGTCTCACCAGTCAGTAAAAAATTTTGGGGACAGATAGAGCTTTCTTTTGTGACCCCACGGGGGGTTATTTTTTTTAACTATATAATGAAAAAAGTACCATAAATGTAAAAAAAAAAAAAAAAGTTTCCCTATGTTATAAAACATTTATTCACTCTTAACACACACACTGTTCGTTTTTTCCTAACACAGGGTTCCTCTCCCTGTTTTCAAGAGCTCGCACACTGTTTTCACAGCCCTGTTGGAAGCCTATCACAGGTCGGCTAGAACTATGAGGTGAGTGAAAAGCACTCACCTCATAGTTCTCCTTTAAAACTGTCTCTTACAGCTTTGTTATATTACATGTTCTAACATGGCTAGTCACCTCTCCTATCCTCAACTGTCTGATAACGTCCTCCTGGCTGGTGTCAATTCACACAGCCGGAGGAAGCACAGGGAAGGGAGGTGGAGGGATAAGCTGTGAAAAAGAAAATAAACTCACCGAGCAGGAGCAGTCAGATGCGGTGCATGTCTCCCTCTGCAATGTAAGGCGGCAGCTGCTCGCTGGGTCCTCACGCCCGAGGCCCCATGGCTGCCCTATTAGCTGCCAATGTTGTGTTCGCCGCCCGGCCTGCTTGTCACTGACCGGCGCCCCCTCACCACCACTCAGTGGGCCCCCCCACAGCCGTGGGCCCCGGGGCGGCAGCACCGGCCGCACCACCGGTAGTTCCGCCCCTGCTCACCAGTGACAGCAGCCTCGGCTATAGTGCAGAGTCCTCCTCCCTGCACTGTGACATGTACCCCAGCACAGTCTTACCTCACCAGTGACAGCAGCCTCGGCTATAGGGCAGCGTTCTCCTCCCTGCACTGTGACATGTACCCCAGCACAGTCTTACCTCACCACTGACAGCAGCCTTGGCTATGGGGAAACACTCTCCTCCCTGCACTGTGACATGTACACCAGCACAGTCTTACCTCACCAGTGACAGCAACCTCATCTATAGGGCAGTGCTCTCCTCCCTGTTCTGTTCTGTGACATGTACCCCAGCTAGGTTTGTCACCCGTCCAGTTTTGACCCGGATAGTCCAGTTTTGGTGTGTTGTGTCCGGGTGCCTAGCCAGCGGACACCCGGACACAAGACATTCAGTGCCAACAACGGCAGTTTAAATTTTCTGACAGGTGCAGCTGCCCAGGTCCTTGTCAAGCGATCTTGAGCAGCCGCACTGCCCGGATTTTCCTGAGCTGAGGGCAGCCTGTACACACAGCTCAGAGAAAGATGTGAGTTTTAGGAAGATATGCCTGCCCGAGATCACGCTTGACTAGGATCTGGCAGGCTGCGAGGTCCCCATTGTTGGGAGCCCTTAGACGACTGCCTAAAATGGTCTAATGGTAGAGCCGCCTCTGCCTGAAACTTGTAGCTGTCTGGCTCCTAGAGCAGTCCCTCCAGCCTCTGTCCTCCTCCACTTCAGTGATGGTATGTCCCTCATCCTTACGTCTTATACACTGTGTTGGACTGATGACTCACAGGAACTTAGACAATCGGAGCGGAGGAGGAGAGAGGCTGAAGAGACGGGTCTATCTGAGGTTCAGATGAGTATATATTTGTTATTTTCATTCTCAGATGAAAATGAGCACTTAACCCTTGCAGTACAGGAGTAGCCCCACCACAAGATTTAGGAATATTTCTGCCCAGGTTTCTTCTTTAACCCCTTTGCTGCCAATGCGTTACACCTCAGCTTGCCAAACCATTTTTGCAATTTTTTCCCATTGATTTGATTTTCTACTGCTGCGTTGCTAGCATTTGTACCCCCCAAACCATATATTCCCTGAAAGCATAGGCCCAGTGGAATAAAAAGATGGTGCTGCTAATTTTGTGGATCTTGCGATAATTGTGCAAATGGTTGCGCGCGAGCGGGAAATTGCCGATATTTAAAAACAGGCAGCAATGCCTGTTAACATACAAGCGATCCACAGGCTGTAGAGCCAGTGGATCGCTTGTATGTTGCAATGATCGGTGTGCCGCACCCAATTCCACTGTCCCCCCCTGCCGTTGTCCCGCTGATCAGCGCCATGCCTGTGTAACAGGGAATCAGAGGGAGATTGTTACACGAGCTCCCTCCAGTCCCCTCTCCTCTGAAAGAATGTGGAAGTGTTGTATATTACATCACTTCCGCATTCTTGTGTCACTCTCCAGCTTCAGAAGCTGGAAAGAAGCTGATGGAGCAGATCTGTGCTTCATCAGCTTCTTTTGGGGGGGGTCCTAGGTGACATTAGGGTTCTTGGAGACCCCTGATGTCTCCATAAAGAGGACCTGTCACATATTTTGCTATCACATAAGGGGGGGGTTTATTAGCCCCCGTATGTGATAATGTAGCCCCTATATAATATACATATATGTGCTATTACAGCG
>NW_017309294.1:79872-80321 GCF_000935625.1 Nanorana parkeri
GAACCTACTCATCCTTTCCAGCCAGGTGATGTGGTCGTGGCAAAGCAACTTAATCGAAATAGAGGGCACGGATTTCCGTTTGGTCCTCCCACAACAGTAGTAGCTGTAACAAGAACCGCCATTCTAACAGACCAAGCGGACACCTGGATCCATGCTACGCGTGTAAAGAGGGTACCAAAGAGGGGAGAAGCAGGCGATAAAAACCCAGAAGTAGAAGATCTAAAGAGGGGAGAAGCCTACCCCGAAGACTAAAAAGGGAATGAAGCAGGAGTCCAAGTCGCCGAAGCAGATGAATTCGAAGCAGACGAACAACAAAATAATGATACTCCATCCAAATTATGGGTGGAAGATCCTGACATTGATAGGATTGGCTTGTCTCATAGCTTTCCTTCCCACATGGTTAATGGTAAAAAACTACCACCTGGGGATGCCTATAAACTTTTGGGACT
>NW_017309295.1:0-564 GCF_000935625.1 Nanorana parkeri
CGGGAGGTATGAGGGTGCTGATCATTATATATAATAGGGATCGGGAGGTATGAGGGTGCTGATCATTATATATAATAGGGATCGGGAGGTATGAGGGTGCTGATCATTATATATAATAGGGATCGGGAGGTATGAGGGTGCTGATCATTATATATAATAGGGATCGGGAGGTATGAGGGTGCTGAGCATTATAAATATGATGGTATTGTGGTGATAAGGAGAAGAATGATGGCATGTTGGTGGGGTGTAGATGAGACGCACTGCCAGTTATCTGCCTGTTAGCAGACGCACAATCCTCGGTGAAAACAATTGTGGCCTGCGGAGGGATTACACTCCGGGGGGGGAGGGGGAGGTTGCACAGGTCAGACTCGGAGCGCCTATAGAAAAGCTCTGAGCTAGAAGTCCTTTGTGGGATCCGTTCCCAGCTTTGTGTCCGTTGGATGAAACAATCCCTGGCAGCCGGTGGCATCATCATGGCGAGCGGAGGGCATTGTGCGGCGCAGCACCCAACCAGACGATTACCGGGACAAAGGCGCACTGACGTCCAAAGCCGTGTCATCAGCC
>NW_017309295.1:1138-1824 GCF_000935625.1 Nanorana parkeri
CTGATCATTATATATAATAGGGATCGGGAGGTATGAGGGTGCTGATCATTATATATAATAGGGATCGGGAGGTATGAGGGTCCTGATCATTATATATAATAGGGATCGGGAGGTATGAGGGTGCTGATCATTATATATAATAGGGACCGGGAGGTATGAGGGTGCTGATCATTATATATAATAGGGATCGGGAGGTATGAGGGTGCTGATCATTATATATAATAGGGATCGGGAGGTATGAGGGTGCTGAGCATTATAAATATGATGGTATTGTGGTGATAAGGAGAAGAATGATGGCATGTTGGTGGGGTGTAGATGAGACGCACTGCCAGTTATCTGCCTGTTAGCAGACGCACAATCCTCGGTGAAAACAATTGTGGCCTGCGGAGGGATTACACTCCGGGGGGGGAGGGGGAGGTTGCACAGGTCAGACTCGGAGCGCCTATAGAAAAGCTCTGAGCTAGAAGTCCTTTGTGGGATCCGTTCCCAGCTTTGTGTCCGTTGGATGAAACAATCCCTGGCAGCCGGTGGCATCATCATGGCGAGCGGAGGGCATTGTGCGGCGCAGCACCCAACCAGACGATTACCGGGACAAAGGCGCACTGACGTCCAAAGCCGTGTCATCAGCCGCCGGGGAGACCACTCAACTCCACTTCCTGCACAAACCACCGGGCAACGATCCCACC
>NW_017309295.1:3434-8922 GCF_000935625.1 Nanorana parkeri
AGCAATGATCCCACCCGAGCAATGATCCCGGGCCAAGCAATGATCCCACCCGAGCAATGATCCCGGGCCGAGCAATGATCCCACCCGAGCAATGATCCCACCCGGGCAATGATCCCGGGCCAAGCAATGATCCCACCCGAGCAATGATCCCACCCGAGCAATGATCCCACCCGAGCAATGATCCCGGGCCAAGCAATGATCCCACCCGAGCAATGATCCCACCCGGGCAACGATCCCGGGCCAAGCAATGATCCCGGGCCCAGCTCATTTCTGCAGTGGGCCTGGCCAGGATACTTCATAGCCACCATAGTCCAGGAGAGGGTCACACACTGCTCTCTGCAAGGACACATAGTCATGTCACAAGGTAACACATTGACCTTCTCTAGTCTATACCATGTACTGGCTCTACCGCACCATCATGAGGTCCTCACAGGGTCTCCTCACCCAAAACAGATATACCAAAGCGACCGATAGGACAGAAATGTAGTCGCTGCCACTGAGGATCTGTGTGGGCTCCGACCCTAACCCTAGGGCTTGCTTGACTAATTGGTGGGGACAAAGGTTTGTGGATACCTGACCATCATCTCTAACTATATGGCCAAAAGTTTGTGAACCTCCCCTCCCAAATGAGTTCAGATACTCTCTAGGAAGGGTCCCGTTCCTCCTCCATCATACAAAGACATTGTAGACAATGGGGCTCTTCCAGCCTTGTGGTCACAGTTTGGTGAAGACCCTTTTCTGTCCCCCCACCATGACTTGGTTGGTCACCATTGAGATTCTTCCGATTCATCCACACAGACTTCTCGGTTTGGGTGACCCCTGTTCTTGGGTGTTCCCACTTTTCAGATCACAAGCCCCAGTAATACTGGTTGAGGATCCTATCCAGTGCCCTCCATGTATCAGGACCACAAGCACCCAGATTCTCAGCCCTGGACGGCTGCGGCAAGCTCTGCCAAGTCACCAGATATAAATCCAGAGCTTTCATTTCCTGTAAAATCTGTCTAATTATTATCCAGCTTGAGGCCAGAAGAAGCAGCATGACATATATACTGCTGTATACACCTGTATATCACACCTGCCTAGCAGCACGATGACAGGAAAGAGGCCTGCTGGGAGCCAGGATCCAGACGGCATGTCTTCTGCTCAGCCACAGCAGCCCAGCCCCCGCACACAGGAAATCTGATCCTGAGTAGAAGACCTGCAGACCGCAGATCACGCGTGGCTGGAGACACCTTCTACATGACATACCGGTATAATACTAATAAGCGGCATGCGTAAAACGGAACTCCAGGCAAACATCGAAATATACAAATGTGAACAAAGGATCTCCAACTCTGTCCAGCCAGCCCTGAGATTTACACAGCTTCATCAGGCAGCAAAAGGTTGGTGGCCTGACTTTTCTCTACTGCAATTAAGAAACACAGTCTGGTCACCTTCCCGCCTACAGGCTGTGAGTAGACAGTAACAGAGCAGCAAAATACCAATGAGACAGCCTTCTGCTCTCATTTTCTCATCAGCACACCTGATTGGCTCCTACGCCTGCCCCTCCCCACCTCCGAGCAAGATGATCGTGGCAAGTTACAGGCAGGTACATACTCTAGCTGGATTAAAGGTGGCCATACACTTTACAACCCTCGCAAGACCTTAGTCTTGCCATGGTTGTAAAGTAACAAAAAAAACGTACGATCCGCCCATCTTGGACAGGCAGATCGTACTCTCGATCATCGCAAGCCGCGCCCCCCCCTGAGGGGCGGAGCTTCCGATGACCGCAATGCTGAACACACCGTGCGCACACCGGCCCGTTCGGCATTTGTCTCCTGAGCACCGTTCTAACCAGCCGAAAATAGGGCGATTCTTGTACGATCGCGGGATTTCCCGCCATTCTCGTACGAGAACCGAGCAGTGTATGGGCACCTTTATTTTATATGGTGGTCCCAGAATCCCTCAGTGGGTGACACCACCCTCACGTGGCCTGAAGCCGGGGTATGTGGAAAGTATCAGTAACTGTGTGGGTGCGACTTTGCCATTGGTGTGAGCTTCTCACAATGTGCCTTGGAAGCCGCAGGCAGGGAAGGCGGACTATAAGCGGCACAGGCAGGGAAGGCGGACTATAAGCGGCACAGGCAGGGAAGGCGGACTATAAGCGGCACAGGCAGGGAAGGCGGACTATAAGCGGCGCAGGCAGGGAAGGCGGACTATAAGCGGCACAGGCAGGGAAGGCGGACTATAAGCGCCGCAGGCAGGGAAGGCGGACTATAAGCGCCGCAGGCAGGGAAGGCGGACAATAAGCGGCGCAGGCAGGGAAGGCGAACTATAAGCGCCGCAGGCAGGGAAGGCGGACTATAAGTGGCACAGGCAGGGAAGGCGGACTATAAGCGGCACAGGCAGGGAAGGCGGACTATAAGCGGCACAGGCAGGGAAGGCGGACTATAAGCGGCACAGGCAGGGAAGGCGGACTATAAGCGGCGCAGGCAGGGAAGGCGGACTATAAGCGCCGCAGGCAGGGAAGGCGGACTATAAGCGGCGCAGGCAGGGAAGGCGGACTATAAGCGCCGCAGGCAGGGAAGGCGGACTATAAGCGCCGCAGGCAGGGAAGGCGGACTATAAGCGCCGCAGGCAGGGAAGGCGGACTATAAGCGCCGCAGGCAGGGAAGGCGGACTATAAGCGGCACAGGCAGGGAAGGCGGACTATAAGCGCCGCAGGCAGGGAAGGCGGACTATAAGCGCCGCAGGCAGGGAAGGCGGACTATAAGCGCCGCAGGCAGGGAAGGCGGACTATAAGCGGCACAGGCAGGGAAGGCGGACTATAAGCGCCGCAGGCAGGGAAGGCGGACTATAAGCGGCGCAGGCAGGGAAAGCGGACTATAAGCGGCACAGGCAGGGCAGGGAAGGCGGACTATAAGCGCCGCAGGCAGGGAAGGCGGACTATAAGCGGCACAGGCAGGGAAGGCGGACTATAAGCGGCACAGGCAGGGAAGGCGGACTATAAGCGCCGCAGGCAGGGAAGGCGGACTATAAGCGGCACAGGCAGGGAAGGCGGACTATAAGCGGCACAGGCAGGGAAGGCGGACTATAAGCGCCGCAGGCAGGGAAGGCGGACTATAAGCGGCACAGGCAGGGAAGGCGGACTATAAGCGGCACAGGCAGGGAAGGCGGACTATAAGCGCCGCAGGCAGGGAAGGCGGACTATAAGCGGCACAGGCAGGGAAGGCGGACTATAAGCGGCACAGGCAGGGAAGGCGGACTATAAGCGCCGCAGGCAGGGAAGGCGGACTATAAGCGGCACAGGCAGGGAAGGCGGACTATAAGCGGCACAGGCAGGGAAGGCGGACTATAAGCGCCGCAGGCAGGGAAGGCGGACTATAAGCGGCACAGGCAGGGAAGGCGGACTATAAGCGGCACAGGCAGGGAAGGCGGACTATAAGCGGCACAGGCAGGGAAGGCGGACTATAAGCGCCGCAGGCAGGGAAGGCGGACTATAAGCGGCACAGGCAGGGAAGGCGGACTATAAGCGGCACAGGCAGGGAAGGCGGACTATAAGCGGCACAGGCAGGGAAGGCGGACTATAAGCGGCGCAGGCAGGGAAGGCGGACTATAAGCGGCGCAGGCAGGGAAGGCGGACTATAAGCGGCACAGGCAGGGAAGGCGGACTATAAGCGGCGCAGGCAGGGAAGGCGGACTATAAGCGGCACAGGCAGGGAAGGCGGACTATAAGCGCCGCAGGCAGGGAAGGCGGACTATAAGCGGCACAGGCAGGGAAGGCGGACTATAAGCGGCACAGGCAGGGAAGGCGGACTATAAGCGGCACAGGCAGGGAAGGCGGACTATAAGCGGCGCAGGCAGGGAAGGCGGACTATAAGCGGCGCAGGCAGGGAAGGCGGACTATAAGCGCCGCAGGCAGGGAAGGCGGACTATAAGCGCCGCAGGCAGGGAAGGCGGACTATAAGCGGCGCAGGCAGGGAAGGCGGACTATAAGCGGCACAGGCAGGGAAGGCGGACTATAAGCGGCACAGGCAGGGAAGGCGGACTATAAGCGGCACAGGCAGGGAAGGCGGACTATAAGCGGCGCAGGCAGGGAAGGCGGACTATAAGCGGCACAGGCAGGGAAGGCGGACTATAAGCGGCACAGGCAGGGAAGGCGGACTATAAGCGGCACAGGCAGGGAAGGCGGACTATAAGCGGCGCAGGCAGGGAAGGCGGACTATAAGCGGCGCAGGCAGGGAAGGCGGACTATAAGCGGCACAGGCAGGGAAGGCGGACTATAAGCGGCACAGGCAGGGAAGGCGGACTATAAGCGGCACAGGCAGGGAAGGCGGACTATAAGCGGCACAGGCAGGGAAGGCGGACTATAAGCGGCGCAGGCAGGGAAGGCGGACTATAAGCGGCGCAGGCAGGGAAGGCGGACTATAAGCGGCGCAGGCAGGGAAGGCGGACTATAAGCGGCACAGGCAGGGAAGGCGGACTATAAGCGGCACAGGCAGGGAAGGCGGACTATAAGCGGCACAGGCAGGGAAGGCGGACTATAAGCGGCACAGGCAGGGAAGGCGGACTATAAGCGGCACAGGCAGGGAAGGCGGACTATAAGCGGCACAGGCAGGGAAGGCGGACTATAAGCGGCACAGGCAGGGAAGGCGGACTATAAGCGGCACAGGCAGGGAAGGCGGACTATAAGCGGCACAGGCAGGGAAGGCGGACTATAAGCGGCACAGGCAGGGAAGGCGGACTATAAGCGGCACAGGCAGGGAAGGCGGACTATAAGCGGCACAGGCAGGGAAGGCGGACTATAAGCGGCACAGGCAGGGAAGGCGGACTATAAGCGGCACAGGCAGGGAAGGCGGACTATAAGCGGCACAGGCAGGGAAGGCGGACTATAAGCGGCACAGGCAGGGAAGGCGGACTATAAGCGGCACAGGCAGGGAAGGCGGACTATAAGCGGCGCAGGCAGGGAAGGCGGACTATAAGCGGCGCAGGCAGGGAAGGCGGACTATAAGCGGCGCAGGCAGGGAAGGCGGACTATAAGCGCCGCAGGCAGGGAAGGCGGACTATAAGCGCCGCAGGCAGGGAAGGCGGACTATAAGCGGCACAGGCAGGGAAGGCGGACTATAAGCGGCACAGGCAGGGCAGGGAAGGCGGACTATAAGCGCCGCAGGCAGGGAAGGCGGACTATAAGCGGCACAGGAGGTTCTGTGTACTGTAGTCCGGTACTTATGATGGTGGAACGTCTGAAGTAGGGAAGGAGGTATGGAATGGAATGTGTGCAGAGCGAGCAGCTTTCACTGCGTGTTCTGAACAGTTTATTCTCCCCGATCCCCCCGACATCCGTCTCCTTCCTCTACAGGAACACAAGCTAATCCCATCCATCAGTGGCGGAGCACAGTCTGTCTTCACCCTCTGGACAGTGCGTGACATGAACCCGAGCCACGGGCCCCGTACAGAACGCTCATTCAGCCATCCGCGCTGGTACCGGCTCTGCACGGGGGCCCGCCAC
>NW_017309295.1:9080-10344 GCF_000935625.1 Nanorana parkeri
CTCTGCACGGGGGCCCGCCACATAGACAGTCTGGGGGAACATTTTACATTTCATTAAATTCCTTTCATCTTCAATCTGATGGGTTCTGATGGATCAGCAAAGCTGCTGCGGTGACACTAAGGGGGGCCCCGGGAAGGCTGGGAGCGTGAGGAGCCAGCGTCTTGTATTATTAATGGGGTCAGGGTTTGCCTTGGATCCCCGCCAGCCCCCCTGCTTATTACACACATGGAGTTTGGTGACACTGGCCTCATTTTTCAGGGGGAAATCTTTATGAAACCCAGAAGATAAATGTTTATTTGGCTTCCGGGCTCAGCGATGGCCGACATCCCCCCTCCAAAGTCAATATTCCCAATTCTGAGGCACAGGAAATAGTTTCAATCCTCCGGTGTTTTTTCCCCAGATATTACATCCATTGGA
The DNA here is from genome assembly GCF_000935625.1 of Nanorana parkeri. Lineage (NCBI taxonomy): Eukaryota > Metazoa > Chordata > Amphibia > Anura > Dicroglossidae > Nanorana > Nanorana parkeri. The sequence goes on from NW_017309295.1 coordinate 9,498, forward strand.
AATTCATGGGCCTGCCAGGAGAAATGTCTTCACGTTTATTACACGCACACACGTGACAATATGGGTTCTATTACACGCGTGGAATCAATCGGTGAATCAGCCAACCTGGCCATACTTCAGATGTGGTATAGACGGATCCTACAGCAGGGTGGGCAACCTCAGCAGGGTGGGCATCTGATGTTATATTCAGTGTACCCAGAAGATCATCACACGGCACCCGTGCGTGCTCAGAATGGCCCCCTGGAGGACCAGAGGGTCCTCAGATGGGCCACTGCTCCCGACAAATACCAACCACAAAGCCTGGCCAGCCCCTCGGCACCCACAGTCCACCAACATCTATGAGAAAGAGGCCCATCTTCCTATGCCAGCATATAGGCCTACCCTAGGGGGGGTGAATCGTGGTCTTCTGTGGGAATACCAGCTTTAGGCAACACTTTGGATGAGGTCCACCCGCAAATGTCTTCTTTTATCCAAACAAAAGATCAAAAGTCCCCAAAGGTCTCCCCACATAACATCCAGGCATTACTTGTAAAACACACAGATTCAGCCCCCTGGCTTCCACTCTCAGCGTCCTTTGTCCTCATTCTCAGCCTCACCGGCTCTTCTTCTTCAGCCTCACCGGCTCTTCTCCTCAGTCTCACCGGCTCCTCTTCTTCTTCAGCCTCACCGGCTCTTCTCCTCAGTCTCACCGGCTCCTCTTCTTTTTCAGCCTCACCGGCTCTTCTCCTCAGTCTCACCGGCTCCTCTTCTTCTTCAGCCTCACCGGCTCCTCTTCTTCTTCAGCCTCACCGGCTCCTCTTCTTCTTCAGCCTCACCGGCTCCTCTTCTTCTTCAGCCTCACCGGCTC
>NW_017309295.1:10946-11823 GCF_000935625.1 Nanorana parkeri
CTCTTCTTCTTCAGCTTCACCGGCTCCTCCTCTTCTTCAGCCTCACCGGCTCTTCTCCTCACGCACTCCTATCCCGCCCCTCACTCACTCCTACTCCTCACACACTCCTACCCTGCTCTCCTACCCCGCTCCTCACACACTACTACCCTACTCCTCACTCACTCCTACCCTACTCCTCACACACTCCTACCCCGCTCCTCACCAGCTTCTTACCCACTCATACCCCTCACCAGCTTCTTACCCACTCATACCCCTCACCCACTCCTACCCCGCTCCTCACCCACTCCTACCCTACTCCTCACCCACTCCTACCCCGCTCCTCACACACTCCTACCCCGCTCCTCACTCACTCTTACCCCGCTCCTCACTCACTCTTACCCCGCAACACACTTCACTCCTACCCCACTCCTCACACACTCCTACCCCGCTCCTCACCCACTCCTACCCTACTCCTCACCCACTCCTACCCTGCTCCTCACACACTGCTACCTTACTCCTCACTCACTCTTACCCCGCTCCTGACCCACTCCTACCCTGCTCCTCACACACTCCTACCCTGCTCCTCACACACTCCTACCCCGCTCCTCATACACTCCTACCCCGCTCCTCACACACTCCTACCCCGCTCCTCACTCACTCCTACCCCGCACCTCACTCACTCCTACCCCGCACCTCACTCTTTCCTACCCCGCTCCTCACCCACTCCTACCCCGCTCCTCACCCACTCCTACCCCGCACCTCACTCACTCCTACCCCGCACCTCACTCACTCCTACCCCGCACCTCACTCACTCCTACCCCGCTCCTCACTCACTCCTACCCCGCTCCTCACTCACTCCTACCCCGCACCTCACTCACTCCTACCCCGCACCTCACTC
>NW_017309295.1:12413-16275 GCF_000935625.1 Nanorana parkeri
CCCCTCCCCCCCTCCCCCCCCACTCCTACCCCGCACCTCACTCTTTCCTACCCCGCACCTCACTCACTCCTACCCCGCTCCTCACCCACACGTGTCCATAGACTTTCCTCTTAACAACGGGGAATGTCCCACACGTGTCCATAGACTTTCCTCCTAACAACGGGGAATGTCCCACACGTGTCCATAGACTTTCCTCCTAACAACGGGGAATGTCCCACACGTGTCCATAGACTTTCCTCCTAACAACGGAGAATGTCCCACACGTGTCCATAGACTTTCCTCCTAACAACGGGGAATGTCCCACACGTGTCCATAGACTTTCCTCCTAACAACGGGAAATGTCCCACACGTGTCCATAGACTTTCCTCCTAACAACGGGGAATGTCCCACACGTGAGTGATGGGTGAACGCAGAGTCGACGTATGGACTGGTGAGGAACGGGTGAACGCAGAGCCTGTGTCCGGTGAGGAACGGGTGAAAGGAGTGATGGGTGAACGCAGAGTCGACGTATGGACCGGTGAGGAACGGGTGAACGCAGAGCCCGTGTCCGGTGAGGAACGGGTGAACGCAGAGCCCGTGTCCGGTGAGGAACGGGTGAACGCAGAGCCCGTGTCCGGTGAGGAACGGGTGAACGCAGAGCCCGTGTCCGGTGAGGAACGGGTGAACGCAGAGCCCGTGTCCGGTGAGGAACGGGTGAACGCAGAGCCCGTGTCCGGTGAGGAACGGGTGAACGCAGAGCCCGTGTCCGGTGAGGAACGGGTGAAAGGAGTGATGGGTGAACGCAGAGTCGACGTATGGACCGGTGAGGAACGGGTGAACGCAGAGCCGGTGTCTGGTGAGGAACGGGTGAACGCAGAGCCCGTGTCCGGTGAGGAACGGGTGAAAGGAGCGATGGGTGAACGCAGAGTCGACGTATGGACCGGTGAGGAACGGGTGAACGCAGAGCCGGTGAGGAACGGGTGAACGCAGAGCCGGTGAGGAACGGGTGAACGGAGTGAAGTGCTGGAAGTGATGACATGAGAAGTTACCATCATGCCGCCAGAAGTCCTTATTTACGGCTCACACATCACGGAGTGCTGAATGTAACATAATGACACTTTAATAGAGCGAGAATGATCAAATACCAGCAGCGTGCATTGTGGGTAATGACCCGGACCAAACGAGCTTAGTAATGGCTTTTCCTTATCTATTTACCTGAGCCCACAGCAGCACAAACACAACGCGGCGCAGTGCGCGATGAGGTCGTTTGGGATTTGGGAAGAGGCTTAAATCACCCGGACACCTTCATTACATGCGTGTCAGGTGGAGCAGGGGGGTGAAGAGTTATGGACGCTCACTATTATCTTAAATACAGAGAAAGAAAAAAAAAAGTCCCAGCAGCAAAATACGACCTCCGCCTGGGAACGTGAGGACAAAGCAGAACACCCAAAAAATCTTGTTGGATGATAAAAGCGGGATCGCCCTAAATACTGCGAAAGTGGCGTTACCGCGGCGCTGCTGATTTATGACGCGCAGAGGAAAACGTCTATATCAAGCTTACAGCCGCCAGCTTCGGATTAGCGGCGGCCATTTTTCTGGCGCTCCTCGGATGAGCAAAACCCGTTCTCCCCAATGGCGAGTAAATGGGAACTCCTCCACACTTTAACGTGCAGTCCCTGGCAAGTCAGCAGACCATTCAAATGTTGGGAGTTGGAGTTGTGTTAGGACAGGTGAGTGGATGCTGGAAGCGGTATTTGGCAGGTGAGTGGATGCTGGGAGTTGTGTTAGGACAGGTGAGTGGATGCTGGGAGTTGTGTTAGGACAGGCGAGTGGATGTTGGGAGTTGTATTAGGACAGGCGAGGGGATGCTGGGAGTTGTATTAGGACAGGCGAGGGGATGCTGGGAGTTGTATTTGGCAGGTGAGGGAATGCTGGGAGTTGTATTAGGACAGGTGAGGGGATGCTGGGAGTTGTGGTATTAGGCAGGTGAGGGGGATGCTGGGAGTTGGAAGGGGATGATGAGCATACTACCAGAGAGACTACCTGCTTGGAGTAGTACTCTGAAGGAGACACAGGTTACACCCACACGGCAATAAATGAGGGGGAGGAGTCAGAATATGGCCGTCATCCAATCAGATGACACGTTGGGGACTGGAAATGGGGCGGATTTTCAATGACTTACCGGTGTGGAGGTGATTTCTCACGTAAGTCTCCTCACAGTATGGTTGGGACAGGTTAGTGGATGCGGGGAGTTGTGTTAGGACAGGCGAGTGGATGTTGGGAGTTGTATTAGGACAGGCGAGGGGATGCTGGGAGTTGTATTAGGACAGGCGAGGGGATGCTGGGAGTTGTATTTGGCAGGTGAGGGAATGCTGGGAGTTGTATTAGGACAGGTGAGGGGATGCTGGGAGTTGTGGTATTAGGCAGGTGAGGGGGATGCTGGGAGTTGGAAGGGGATGATGAGCATACTACCAGAGAGACTACCTGCTTGGAGTAGTACTCTGAAGGAGACACAGGTTACACCCACACGGCAATAAATGAGGGGGAGGAGTCAGAATATGGCCGTCATCCAATCAGATGACACGTTGGGGACTGGAAATGGGGCGGATTTTCAATGACTTACCGGTGTGGAGGTGATTTCTCACGTAAGTCTCCTCACAGTGGGCGGGATTTTAGGAGAAGGGGGTATAGTGTGAGGTAAGTGGGCGGAGTTACAATGACTTGCCGGCGTAGATGTGAGCTGAGGAGAGGTAGATTGTGAGGTAAGTGGGCGGAGTTACAATGACTGAAGAGTACGTCAGAGTAGCCAGTAAGTTTGTAGGGAGGGACGTGAGACAGCGCGGGAAACACGGGGGGAGGAGTCATTGCCCGAAGAGAAGCGGTAGAGAACGGTCAGTAAGGGGTGGGGAGAGGGGCGGGGCTACAATTGCTCACCTGAGAGCGCCCAATCATAATGGAAGGTGTAGTGTGCAGGGGCGGAGCCACACTGACTAAGCGGAGCGCCTGGAGGGAGTACAAGGAGGGCCCGATACCCCATTACTAGGGGCCCCTGATACTCTTATACTGAGGTGAAAGGGTCGATACTCCTGCACTGCACTGAAGGTCGGTATCATGACAAAAGCTGACGTTTGTTTCAGTGTCGTAGGAGGGGCCCGGGTACCTTATAATGGCCGCACTGATACATCTATACCGGAGGTCCTGGGCCCCTCATAACCCTGTACTGGGGGCCCTGATACCTCTATACCCAGGAGGGCCTGTGCTCGGGGGCCATGACACCCTGCCCTCACAGGCTTTCCTCAGTCTTCTAGGCTGGGTGCAGCCGTGTCATTGATCTTAGAAGGACATCTTGTGCCCAAGAAGAGGTACTGCAGGTGACGGCCTCAGATGGGGGGGGGAATGTCATAACACACCATGATAGATCTGACGTGTGAGCTCCTCCAGCCCTTGGTTTCATCACAGGTACCTGACATGCCTGTGCCAGCGGGGGGGGTGGGGTTGTGTAATCCGGTGTCACATCTGGATTCCAGCTCGGCTCTTGCCCCGGAGATGTTACACACATTGCCATAAACCTCTTTATAGCAGCAATTAGGTTTCCTGGTACCTTTGTAGTGCTGCCAGCTGATGGAATATCCTGGAGGGATGGAAGGGGAGTGTGATCCACGGGCCCTCTAATGAGCAGAGACGTCCTTCACCCGTCCCACACTTCCTCCAATTACCGCATCACCCACAGAACTACAAGTCCCAGCATGCCCCGCCAGCCATCTGTGCTTGTGTCATATGATTTGGCTCTGTATAATAATATTCTCTTCCTTCAGGACAGAGACAGCGGGGCGGGATCACTGCCGGAAGGGTGCAGAGGTGAGTTTATTTGTTTCTATGTTTC
>NW_017309295.1:17430-18034 GCF_000935625.1 Nanorana parkeri
TCTACCATCCTCCATGTGTTCTACATACACAGCTCCTCACCCCTGAGGGAGAGGACCACCTACATGTAATAAGTGGGGTCATGTCATAACACACCATGATAGATCTGACGTGTGAGCTCCTCCAGCCCTTGGTTTCATCACAGGTACCTGACATGCCTGTGCCAGCGGGGGGGGTGGGGTTGTGTAATCCGGTGTCACATCTGGATTCCAGCTCGGCTCTTGCCCCGGAGATGTTACACACATTGCCATAAACCTCTTTATAGCAGCAATTAGGTTTCCTGGTACCTTTGTAGTGCTGCCAGCTGATGGAATATCCTGGAGGGATGGAAGGGGAGTGTGATCCACGGGCCCTCTAATGAGCAGAGACGTCCTTCACCCGTCCCACACTTCCTCCAATTACCGCATCACCCACAGAACTACAAGTCCCAGCATGCCCCGCCAGCCATCTGTGCTTGTGTCATATGATTTGGCTCTGTATAATAATATTCTCTTCCTTCAGGACAGAGACAGCGGGGCGGGATCACTGCCGGAAGGGTGCAGAGGTGAGTTTATTTGTTTCTATGTTTCCTAAACCCCCCCCTCCCCCCCATACATATGTCCAGTC
>NW_017309295.1:18205-19236 GCF_000935625.1 Nanorana parkeri
CTCCGGAGAAATACCCTCCACCATGGGGTGAGCCCGTCATATAAACAGACCCGGGGCCCTCTTCTCGTATAGTACATGGGTGTCTCCCAGATGTCCTGAGGAAGCACATTGATCATATAAGTATTAACCCATCCCTGGGGTCTACACGCATGCATGCCGTCTTCTCGGGTCTACACGGATACATGCTGTCTACACGCATACATTCCGTCTTCTCGGGTCTACACGGATACATGCCGCCTTCTCGGGTCTACACGGATACATGCCGTCTTCACATATACATTCCGTGTTTCTGATGTATGTTTTCTGTCCACCAGGATTCTCCTCCAGTGGTAGTTTGTTGGTTGAACGTTGTATGTCGGATCTTCTGCTGTCTCAGTCGGTACCTCGGGGGAGGAGCCACTATCAGAGGCTAATGCAGTTTCCTCTACAAGGTGAGTTCTGAGCTCAATACTTCATCATTCTAAGACATCACATGGCCCGAGGACGGCTCAGCATTGGGGGCGTGTCTCTGATATGGTGAGCCCCATGTGACAACATACTACAAGAAAGTGTTTGTGTATTATCAGTCACGCTGGAATAGGATTTGGGGACATCATATCCTGAAGTGACGGGTCCACATTGATTTCCAGCATTTTGTGCAGACGAAGGGGCCACCATACAACATGTGTTATTGCTCTCTGATAGTTCTTTGTCTTAGCGTGTACATGTGTGTTATCGCTCTCTGATAGTTCCTTGTCTTAGCCATGATAGATCATCACATACATGTGTTATTGCTCTCTGATAGTTCCTTGTCTTTGTATTCTCAGAGAGGAAAGTTCTGATCATTATTGTAATTCTCACTATATGGCATAGACATTGCACTAAGGGCTCCATCCACGTGTGTGTGGTTTAGGCGTGGTGCGTCCTGTATGCGTTGTAAGCTTACATCTTACATATGTTGTATGTGATATGACTTTCGCTGAAAACCGAACCTGATGCAGCCGGCCGAACATATGAACTGTACGTGTAACCCATTTAAATGTGACCATCTA
>NW_017309295.1:19246-22893 GCF_000935625.1 Nanorana parkeri
TCCGCCATCCCCGTCCCTCTCCGCCTCCCCGTCCCTCTCCGCCTCCCCGTCCCTCTCCGCCTCATTTGGCAGGTAAATCAGCTCACGTGTACATATGTGTGCCCGGAGGTCATCTTTCACCCTCTCTCAGCCTGTCCTTTCATTCCTGCCCCGCACTCCATAGAACGGGGGGCTTTTGTCTCCCGGTGGTCTGATTCCCCCCCCACCCCCACCTGCATTATTGCTAATTGGGTGAATCAAAGCGATATGCAGCTAATCTGCCCCGGACATTTCTGGGCGTGAGGCTTTCAGAGTGCGGCCTTATCGCCAGCTGGGGTCATTTGGCCCTTTAATTGCCACATGCAACATGCTGAGCTATTGTGGCCCTGAATGTCCACACAGGGGCCCGGGGAGCCAGCCTTTCATGTACATCTCTCCTCAGAAAGGCCAGATTGAGTTTAATGAGCATCAAGTGACTGTTTTATACCCGGCTAGCTTGTTAACGTGTGACGGAGGAACATCCCGGATTCCCCAGTTCCCGAGGCTTTCCAGCCCACGTGATTTATCACCACGCACCGCTATGAAGTGGCACATGATAGCGGTGCGTGGTGATCAGACTATTAGCTGATTTCAGCTAATAGTCTGGAATCATTCAAGAGGCTTTTGGACGATTTCCTGAGAAACGGTAATATACAGGGGTACAAGTACTCCTAAAAACGAGATGACGCGAGGATCTTTACACCCACACACACACACAATGGGTTGGACTTGATGGACATATGTCTTTATTCAACCTCAAATACTATGTAAACTATGATCGAGACAAGACTTTCACCCAATGTGCAGGGATGGGACTGTCCATGGGCAACGGCGGAGGTTGGAAACCAGCTTATATACACAGAAACATCTGACCTGTAGCTTTGCAGCAGTTGTGGGACTACAAGTCACAGCATGTCCAACAGCTGCAGGCTGCATGATATAAGACATTACACACAAGTCAGAAATAGTTTTCATGCTGGGACACACGATGCAAAGCCAGACCCGGCCTCTGGCAGCATTCCTGAGGAGTCTTAGCCCGTTCCTTATGAGCAATGGCCTCCAGCTCGCTAATCTTGGGTTTGTGTGCTGCAACCTCCTTCTTTAAATCCCACCGGAGATTTTCTATGGGTCTAGCCGGGTGGCTGATGGTCACTTTAGAATCTGGGTGGAATCTGAGGTATGCTGGGGATCATTGTCCTGTTGCAAGGTCCCATGACACCCAACCTTCAGCTTCCTCACAGACGTCACATGACGTCTTCTCCTCGAATCTCCTGACACGTCAATGGATCCATCTCGTCTTCCACACGCTGCAGGTTTCCAGTGCCAGAGGAAGCAGAGCAGCTCCAGAGCATCACCGAGCCACCACCATGCTTCACTCTAGGCAGTGAAGCATGGTGGTGGCTTGAGACCTCTCCTGCTGTGCAGACGTGTGCCCTTGTGAGGGATTCTTTTCAGGGGGTTGAATCATTCTGAGGCTGCAGAAGACCCTACAAGTTGCATTTTCAGGAAACCACGTGAAACATTCGTTGTGTTGACCGATTTCAATTGACTTTGTTTGATTTGTTCATTGCAAACAGCTAAGTTGTGCCAATACACCTGATTCGCAATGGGGGTTGAATCATTTTCATTAGAACCGTTGGTCTGATACATAGAGTTCTCCAATCAGCATGAAGCATGAGCTTTGCTGATTGAAGTTCTATAGGTCTGACCTCGGCAGAGAGACCTCTGCTTCCACACAGAGAGCAAAGAACCTTTTAATGCAGCATGCTGAACTTATTGCGCAACAACGACATTTCCCATCATCCATACTGCAACTCCCCGAAATTAGAAATGGGGTTCTCTTCCAAAACAGTAAAACAGCACAAAGGCGTCATGGCACACTCACAAGTCAGCATGTAAAACAACTTGTCTCACCACTGAGGTCAATAACAGAGGTTTGGATACACGTCTTCTGCAGAAAATGTGAACGCCGCACTGCCGCGCCAAGGCACCTCTTACAGTGCGGTCCTAACTCTAAACTATGAGAGTCTCCATCTTGGAGCACATGGGGGCAGAAGATTTCAAAGCCCCGCCTCCTTAAAGGCACAGGAACACACAAGGGATCCCGCACATCCCAATGGCAGCTGAGAACCCCCCATGCGTCACTGCACCAAATCGGTCAAGCAAAACAAATGACAAACGCACTCATCAATTTGTCACCAGTTATACAGCGCGGTGCACACGAAATGGGCTTAAAACAGTAGACAGTAGAAAGGCGTCATGGCGCACTCACAAGTCACAAGTTTTTTTACATGCTGACTTGTGAGTGCGCCATGATGCCTTTCTACTGTCTACTGTTTTAAGCCCATTTCGTGTGCACCGCGCTGTATAACTGGTGACAAATTGATGAGTGCGTTTGTCATTTGTTTTGCTTGTCTCTTCCAAAACAGACGCAGAGAAAAGAGTTGTATCTCCGCAGAACAAATCTCCTCTGTATACTGTACAAGGTCTCCTGTATTTATCATCGGCAGAACCTGCAGCTTGCCGATCTCAAACTCCTCTGATAAGATCTCTGTGCACGCAAGACACAACATTCATCTGCTCACTCTCTCCACATCTCCCTCACAGTGGTGTTGTAGAGGTGGAAGGAGCGTTGGGTATGCATAGCGTTGGTATAGAGAGCCTGAGGAGGTGCATGCAGGTGTGTGACCACCGTGTGATGTACGGAGACAGCAGATCTCGTACATCTGGAAGCAGCTGCTGAGCTTTTTCACTGCAGTGATTATCAGAACGTCAATGATTTATTCATTAGGAAGCCGAGGTCCCGGGGATTTGTCACTGGGGTTTCAGAACAGAGGTAGGAGCCCATTGCGAGAGTGATCTCTGTCCACAACCTATTGGCAAGAACATGACAAATAGAGAGCAGCAAGTCTGGGCCTGACTCTTTCATGTTGCTAGAGTCGCCTCTACCAATGTCTTGCTTATCACATAATCCCAGGCTTCTTTATAAGCAGCTGTTGTGATTTAGGCCAGACCACTTCTACATTCATTTACAGCTTCCTTCCAAATCCAAAACGACAGAAATGTTCCAAGATGTAAAATAGGAAAACTAAAGGCGAAGCTGTAAAATGTTTCTCCTCTGCGTGCCTCCATGTTTGTGGTAGGCTGGGAAATGGACTTGGTACATTACTTATGCCTGGCTCACACCTGGGCGCTTTGTAGCGCGTTCGAACGCTCTGCAAAACGCTCAAACACCGAAATCCCATTATTTCCTATGGGTATGGTTCATCAGGACTTGTTATTGCTGGTAAGCATGTGGATGGCCTTGCACCTGAATGAGTTAAAAATGAGGAACACTAAAGACTAGAACGCTCCAGCAGCTGCATGCAATACCCATCCAAGCCTTGAATCATTCCGAGCCCAGAGGAGGGTGCTGGTAGAACTCCTGAAACACTTTAGCTCGTCCTTTTTGACATTTTATGATGAAGTAAACGCTTCATGGTCTCTGATGCTTCTGTTTTATTCTGTATATTTTGGCTTTCACCCCAGGTGCCCCCTAAGACCTCCTTCGTGTCCATGAGCTGCCAACCAGACCCCTCTGTACAGGCTTGACTGTGAGAATGATGTAGATTTGGATCTGGCACCTTCTA